>NC_056760.1:10232678-10533214 GCF_018687715.1 Carya illinoinensis | reverse complement strand
TGGTGGTTGCCTCTATCTTTAGCTAGATTGTGTTTTTACCTTTTCTTGGCCTAGTTAAATTGGTGTTTAAATTGCAAAACTAATAAAGGGATTGAGGTTCAGTTGATTTTGTTTTTTTTTTTTAATTTTTTTACTGAAGGTGAACTTGGAACTCCACAATGCAATTCATTAGGGATGTTTTCCCTATTTTCATTCTTAGTTTGGATCGATATTCTGTGGTTTGGTTAATTGAATTGCTTTCTATGTTAGAGCAAATCCTCTCTCTCTCTGTGGTTATAGCTCTAGGGCTTTGGCAACCTTTATGAAACAGCAAGATAGACTGTAAGAATGGGTTTTCTATATCTTTGACTAGATGAATTGGTGACCGCTAATATTGCACTTAATTGTGATTTTCCCAAATTGTAGATTTATTTGCTCGTTTCATAAATTGTATATATAATTGTTGGGTAGAAGGAGGGTTGGCAATATGAGTTTGTTGCATTGGATAATTAGGTTGAGGAAAAAAATTAGTTAGGAAATAATAATTTAAGTCTCAAATTAAATTATTAATGTACATATGGTTAGTATAATAGCAAAATATGGAAAAAAAATTATATTTTTTAAAATATTATTATTAAAAATAATACTATATTATTATTTGGATTAATCTAATAGCTAATTCAATGTGTGGTTATGAATAAAAAGGTTATGAATTTTAAAGATGACTTTGATTAAGCCAATGTAGATGCTCTTAGACATGGAGTAATATATTTGAACAACGAAAATCTGTATTGATTAATTTAATACTGAATATTCAAGAGATATGGTCAGTTACGATAGGATGGCTCACATTAATTATATGATATATTAGGTTAGGTACATGACTGTTTCTTTGTTTCATTTTTTAATATTTTTAAATTTTTTTTGAGTTTATTCTTCTTAAGTTAATTCAATTTTTCTATTAATTATTCATATATTAAATATTTGATAAAAAAAAAATAATAAACATTAAAAAAAATATGGTGTGTGGAGGTTGTGTGAATAGGAAGAGGTTGTGTAGATTTGTTCTAATATATATGTGGTTGGAAATGGCCCTGGGATTGAAAATAACTACAAATATCCATTTATGTCTATCTCACATAAACAATAATTTTCTTGCTTTTATTGTGTAGTTATATTTTTACTCCTAATTTGTTTTGCTTTTAAATTAATGAAAACTCTGTTCTCTCATTTCTCTAATGAAAAATACTTCTGAGCCGCTCTAGCTTTAATGCTTGACGTGGATACACACATGTTAAAGTGTTCAAAAAAAGAAAGAAACAAAAGACTACAACAAAGCCTTTCTCCCCCTATACCTCCCTCTTCCCCTTGCCCAAATTGTCAGAGCTCCCACTCTCCCTCTCTAAATCGACAAAGCTCAATGTGAATGGAATTTGTTACAATTTAAGAATCCTGTTATTTTAGTCAATCATGGACTAGCTAGGACGTAAGAGAAAAATATTTTTTCTCTTCTTTCTTTTTCATTGTTTTTACAAATAATTTTTCCTAATTGAGTTTTTTTTTTCCTATACCAAATTTTTAATGGGCAAGGGGAAATATATCTGGAAAAAAGAATATAGAAAAATGTCTCATTTGTTTAAAGGCTGAAATGAGAGGAAAAAAAAAACCAATTCACAAACCAACTTGGTTGCAATAGCACAGAGGTGGAGTGGTGGACAATGTTTGACAACTTTTTTTATTTTGGAAGGAGCTGGCAGGATAATAAGGGATGGAGGTTGGGTACTGTTATGGAGTGGCAGATGATGTGGTCGATTTTTTGCTTGGATTTGGAAGGAGTACTGTGAAGGAATCTAAGAAGTTTGTCGATTTCACAAGTTTGGTTGCTTTTCATGATTAGGAAGTTTGATTGCTTTCCTTGTAAGTTCTGGCATGATTACTTTTTATGATTTCTTGCTTGGATTTGAAAGGGGTAGTGTGAGTGGATCTCAGAACTAGTAATTGAATTTGGAAGGGGCAGTGCGAAGGGATCTCAGAAGTAGTTTGGCTGCTTTTCCTTGGATTGCTTTTCACTTTGGCAATGTGGCATGCATGTCCCATGTCCACGTTGAGCGTTACACTTCAGGGGTAAGAGGCAGGCGGCTCAATAGCACTACTCATTCTCTCTATTTCTTTCAGGCCATCGGGTTGCATGACATTCTTATCGAATTGGTCAAAGACTTGTGCTATACAAGAATACAATAACTTTTGAACTCAAGTCATGAAAGTTTTGCTAGCTAATGATATTACTAAAATAATTCCCATATCCCAAAAGAAAATAAAAAAGAAAAAAAAGAAAAAAAAAGCTACTTATTAATAAATAATTTTCTTGCATATAACATTTCATCTCTATATGGTATCCATTTACATTTATAAAAAGAAAAACAAAAAAACAAACAATTAGGCCAGAAAAAGAAGACAAGAGGAAAAAAAATAATCCGAATGCACATGGTACCTGCATATATATAACGTTGTATATTTTTTTTTAAATTAAGGTATAATTTAACTATAGGCGTAGATTAGTCATTATGATATCCAGCCAGCATATACCAATTGAAAGATATTATATTTCACTAACTTATCATAATTTAAAGATATTTCCTAAAATTTACTTTTTTATGCATTAAATAATGCATTATTTAATTTTTTTTAAAATCATATTTTTCATTATTAAAAACTGTATCTCACCCAACTAGACAAACATATTTTACACATTACTACAACTTAGTATATATATATATGTGTGTGTGTGTGTGTGTGTGTGAGCTTGGGAAGAAATTAACAGCTACTGAAGAAATTAGATATTCTTCTTAGAAATTATCTGAATTTTAGGACTTAATTAGAGCTAGGGTTAAAGAGATCATTTTTAAAAGTGAGTTGTCTCATAAGATTTATTTTTGTTCTCGTAAATTTTAGAACTATACTATTAGAGCATTCAAGATGAATATTTCATCTTATTTTTTAAAATACATCATTAAACCTCACTTTTTCTATTTTACAAACTAAATTTTACAATATATATATATATCATACATCTGCTTACATGATTTTTTCTTCATATAATTTAAATAATCTTTTTTTTATTCTTTTTAAATATTTCCTTTCTACCAATGAGTTTGCAAAATCCATATATTTTTTATATTTGCAATATATTTTTATATATAACGTAATATAATTCAATCCTATACACATAAAATAAAAATATATAAGCCAAATAAAAATTAAAAATAAAATCAACAGATGAGAAAATTGGATAAAAATAAAAATAATTTGCTTATATGGTGCAAATTAAAGTAAAAGAAAATGAGAGAGTAAATGAAATATTATAAAAGATAAAAACAATATTTAAAGGATAAACATTACCCACTACATGTAGTGGGTTATTGTAGCAAATTGTATTTTAGATTTCCTTTTACATAATGGGATTGAACTCCTTTTTTGAATAATTCTAGAAATAATTTACATTTCTTGTATATATAATAGACAAGCCATTGATAATGCAGCTCTTAGGTGCCATCGTATGTAAGGGAAAGAAAAAATGACAACTTCCAACAAGGGGAAAAGTCTAAAGGAATTTATATATATAATATTTAGAATAATATTGCATGCAGTCATGTGTCCACCCACACATGTATATATACTTGTAAATTAATGTAAAAAATACACCCTCTTTGTGGATAACATAACAATATGATTTATAAGAAAATTTTAAAATTAAATTATATTGATCAATCAAATTCTACATATCATGTAAAAAACCTAAACTTGAGTCGAAATATAAATATATATATAAATATATATATATATATATAAGAAAATTCTTCTTATCGTCCTCACATTTCACACACCACACTTATTTTAATTTTTTTTATTTTTTTATAATAAATATATAGTGTGTGGATGATAAATAAAATAATAAAATGAAATAAAAAATAAAAAATAATAAAAATAATATTTTAATATATAAAGTGTGTGGTGTATGATGATGTGTAACATTCCTCATATATATATATATATATATATATAATTTGCATGACACGCAATAGATCAAGAATGAAACCAAGGCTACTTATACGTAGTACTAACGGAAATGCTATTTGCATTAGGCTAACCAGTTTTTACCACGTCGCATGAGAGACCCAACATCACGCGCGAGGAACGAAATGTTGAACTTGAAATTTATGAGGAAGGGAATGGTCGGGTCAGCCAATATGCCGAGTCAACCTGTCACCCAGTCAATATTAATTTCCGCATACGGCATAACCTGCAGACCCCTTCTTCTCAGCTCTACTTCCTCGGTATAAATAAGA
This sequence comes from Carya illinoinensis, assembly GCF_018687715.1. Lineage (NCBI taxonomy): Eukaryota > Viridiplantae > Streptophyta > Magnoliopsida > Fagales > Juglandaceae > Carya > Carya illinoinensis. The sequence continues at coordinate 10,528,889 of NC_056760.1, read as the reverse complement.
CTCAACCCGCCTCCCCATCCTGCATAATTGCATTCTCAAATTAATTCCCTCCCGCTCCTCCAAGGCACAGCTAGCAACATAAACAAACCCTGCGATACAACCTCTGTCGATTATGGCTTCCACCTTACAAGCTTCAGCTCTCCTATTACCTTCTTCTTCCTCTTCATGCTGTTGTTCCAGGAAAATTAATGCTGTTATTCATGTCCCAAAGCTTCCAAAAGCCCCTTTCTCGGTTCCCAAAATTCCAACGAATAGAAAGTTGATTGACGAATTGAAAAATATAAGAGTCGACGGTTTCACAAACACAATCCCAGTTCTACAAAACATCAATTTTACTACCGCATCATCCGCCGATGATATTAAAGCACAAGACTCAACTGCCTTTGCCACCACCCAGCTCTATGCTCTCTTAGAGGCCGTGGCTGATAGAGTCGAGATGCACGCTAACATTGGAAAGCAACGTGACAACTGGAATACCCTTCTTCTGAACTCTATCAACATGATGACTCTCACCGCCGCAACCATGGCTGGTGTTGCTGCAATTGGTGGCGCCGGAATGCCCCTTCTGGCTCTCAAGTTGTCGTCCACTCTCTTGTTTTCTGCAGCCACAGGGATGCTGCTTGTGATGAACAAAATTCAGCCTTCACAACTTGCAGAAGAACAACGCAATGCTACCAGATTGTTCAAGCAACTCCAGAGCCAAATCGAAACTATGCTCGATCTTGGGGCAACAACTGAAGAAGATGTGAAGGGCGTGATGGAAAGGGTTTTGGCCCTTGATCAAGCCTACCCACTTCCCTTGCTAGGAGCAATGCTTGACAAATTCCCTGCAAAGTTTGAGCCAGCTTCTTGGTGGCCTTCAAATCAACTACTCCAAAAGAAAACCAAATCACATGGAAGAAAACAACGAGAGGAGAATGGGTGGAGTGAGGAACTTGAAGTAGAAATGCGCGAGATCGTTGAAGTGGTGAAGAGAAAGGACAGTAAGGACTACGAAAGGCTAGGCAACTTGGTGCTGAAGATTAACAAGGTCTTATCCATCTCGGGTCCATTACTCACAGGGATTGCAGCTGTCGGCTCTGCATTTGTTGGTAATGGGTCATGGGCTGCCATCGTAGCCGTGGCTGCGGGGGCGTTAGCTACCAGTGCGAATGCCTTCCAGCACGGTGGGCCGCAATTTGGAATGGTGTTCGAGATGTACCGAAACAGCGGTGGATTTTTCCGGCTATTGCAAGAAACAATCGAAGCCACACTCGAGGAAGGAGACTTGGAGAAAAGAGAGAACGGGGAGTTGTTTGAAATGAAGGTGGCATTGCAACTGGGGAGAAGCTTGTCCCAGCTCAGAGAACTTGTCAGAAAGCCTGCCATAGATGAATTTGCTAGCAAGCTTTTTTAATTCAAGATCGATTTCGTGCACAGATATTCTTTGAGTCTTTGATTGTTCGTACAACTAATTCTTTTGTACAATCATCAACGTAGAAACAATGTTAATTTAATCTCAATTCATCTATTTTCTTAGTTTCTTAACAAAGTTTTAAGAATCTCATTTTCATTTTTTTTACGAAGTTTAGCGACAATATACAAAATAAGCTCATATCTATACCATTCATGACAAAAATATTTTCTTTTTTATACAAAGTTCATAAATAATGCTGTTGTTTTTCAGATTTCTTTTCAAAAATCAAACATACATATTTTTAAAAGTCAACCTCATTTTATTTTCCTTTTATGCAAAATCTAATATAGAAATCCCACTTACTTCAACCTTTACAGTGCGTTAACTTAGTCTTGAGTTCGACCTCTAAGTGTTTCACCCCTAAATCAAAAATATTCATTGAATTTTAATGATCGAAAATAATCACTACTAATTCTATTGACTATTGTCTATACATAAATAAGTCAATCAAAGCAGTCTTGTAATCCACTTACACGTCAATGAATTTTCCTATTGCTTAGTTAACCAACTTACTCTTGACATGTCACCAAAGTCAAATATTCACGAATAAATGCGATACCCATTTCAAACAACCTCTGAGTTATTCATTAACTCCCAAAAGCAACTTATAACAATTTGAATAAATCACTCCTCCACTCCAATCTACCATATATTTATACACACGGCCGTATCTGAACAGGATAGCCACTTACGGGCTCAAACAACCAATAATATTAACCCAACCAACAAAATACAAGAGAAACAGCCCCTTTATAGATCCTACTATTTAAACATAACCCAATAAAATTTTTAGCAACTTCCAGCCCCAACAATTTCAAATCCATTCAACATCCCCATCAAAATTTCATGTAATTCACTAATTTATTCAAGAATACCAAAATAGCACAAAACTTCTACTCAACGAGTATAACAGAATTTTCTAAGCTTCATGGGATAAAAGAAAGTGAGAGCGTTTACCTTGGTTCACTAGAAAATTTTGGGATATTGATGGCAATGAGAATATTTGCAACAATAAGGATGTCGTACGACTATGCAAAAATTATAAAAATAAAATTAAAAAAAATGGGCAAGGATGAAAAGTAATTAAATGAATAAAATCAAAGATGACTATAATTAAAATCAAATACTAATATTTCTGGTGGTTAAGTGAACACCAAGAGAAAAATTGATTTCGAAGTTCAAAGAGAGAGTTACCGTTGCCTAAGAAATTCACGCCGATGAGGAGGGTTAACAAATGAGACCAACCAAAGAAACCCACAGACAGAACCAAAGACGCACTGGTATACAAGTGAAAACTTTAGATTTTCAAAATGGAGAAAAACCGACAAAGAATGAAAGAGCATGGTGTGAAAGTGAGGAGATCTTACCACCGTTTGGTAGAGCCCAAAGACCCCAAATCTAGAAAAATCCACCAAGGAAATCGTAGCAAAAACGCAATGGAAAGGAGAGCGAAAGTGAGAGGTAGAGTTTGATATGGGAAGTTTGAGTATGAGAACCACACTTATTTTTATTTTTATTCTTCATAAATCAATTGATTTTTTCTACTCATCATCCATACACTAAATATTTGATAAGAGAAGAAAATAAAAAAATAAAAAAATTATGTGCGGTGTGTGATATAAGGATGATGAATAGAATTTTTTATATTGATTAAGTAGTTGAATACTGAATATTCAAGAGATCACGTAGTCGGGACTGGACGGCTCATATTTGTTATATAATAGAGCTGTGTTAGGCTACTACCTAGCAATGACCGCGGGGCGTATCACTTAGCACATTTGAGCTTTTTTTTTCTTTTCATATTTTTTAATATATTAAATATTTTTATATTTTTTAATATATTTAAATATTTTTAAAAAATATGAAAAATACATCAATATATTAAAAATTTCTTCCTTAATTATTAAATTAAAAACAATTGCTGAGCGGTCAAATCAAGTGGTAACAAATGGGCGGCATAGTAGCTTTTTTCTATATATATAATATGTTGGGTTAGGTACTGTTTGTTTTTATTTTGAGTGCATGTGGTTGGAAATGGTCCTGGCCAGATCGATTGAAAATAACTAAAAATATACATGATTTTACTATTTCTTCCAATATACATGTGAGCTGGCTAGGGAAGATAAACCAATGAGATCATGAAACTAACAGTTTATAAAGAAACAGGCAAATTAAAGTTGGGGGATGGTTGTTATCTTAGACAAATTGATATGGACATTTCTGTTTTTACAGAATTTTATATCTCATAAAATTTTGTCAGTAGAGAGTCCATAAAAGTTAAGATAATGTCCATCATAAAGAAATTTATATACGAAGAAGCCCCTCACACATGAGTAGTTTGACTTATAATCTAAATATTTTCCTGTATTTATCAGTCACATGTGTATGAACTTTGAATTTTATGAATGAAACGAAGTCTATTTCCTATCAAGCTAGACTTCATGCTCAGTTTTTCTTTGATTCTTTGATTAATGTTCATGTAACCAATTATTTGATTAATCTCCAAATTTCTTTTCGGCGCTACCAGTGGCTAAATTAAGCCAAGTTGATTCTATATATAATTACTTTATTTATTTTTCCCAGCTGGGCCCTTCATTCTTATAATTACTTGAATTTTTTTCTTATTGAAATTATTGAATTGTAGTCGAGTTGCAAAACATGCACAAATAACTTTATGACCGTATTGGCGAATTCTAAAAACTTTCCATTATTTCATTTTTAAATATCATTCACACATAAAATTATACTTTTAATTTTTTTCATTTAATTATCATCTAATCATTATTTTAACATAAAAATCAATAAAATATTTACAAACTTCAAAACAAAAAATTCAAAAAGATAATATTTAAAGAATTTTTTTACTTAATAATTATATTTTTATTCAATTTTTTTCTTCTCTCATTTTCCAATATTGCTCAATAAAATATCTTCACTTAAGTTATTTCCTTTTTTTTTTTTTTTCTTTTTGTTCTCAACAAGCAAAGTATATCATAGATAAACTAAGTGATTATAATGATATAAGATTCAGTGGGGTGGGAGCCTCTAATAGTCATCTCAAAACAAACAAAAGCAGCACTAAAAAAAAAAAATAACAAAGCAGGTTATCTTACCAAAAGATTGGCTCCAACTCAATCCCACCTAGGGATGCCTCTTAAAAGCGGTTTTAATATAGTCTAATAAACAAATTATAAACCTACAACGAGAAGCCGCAGTCGAGAGGGGTGCGCTGCATTTTGTTGATCTGGTCCAACTCTAGGAGGCTATCACGATCACTTTGACTTGATCACAGGTTAGGAAAAATAGGAACATAAGAGAATAACAGCCCAAAGATGACAAATACACTGGTGAAGGACCGCCACCGACGTTGGTGGTGTGTGCGTGAGGGACATGAGCCACACTAAAGAAGAAATGAGCACACTAATCTGAAAGAATCAAAGTCGTTGACCCCGAAGGCGTTGTGCGTGGCGGCTAGAAACTCCCATGAACGCAGTGGCGTGTGAGGCTCATGCGTACTTTAAGCAGAGTGTGAGCCACATGCGCCACACATTTTGAAAGAAAGCTACCACCAACTTACAGATTGGCGGCTGGGAAGTCCAAAGAAGGGGCGCATGGCTGAAGAAAACGGCCGGAGAACAGCAGATCTATACATCTAGGTACTATCATTGGAAAACCAAAAAAAAGAACTTGACCCCCCCCCCCCTCGCGTGGGTCAGGAATGCTCTGATAGCTTGGGAAGTGAACCTGTGGATAGAAACGAAAGAGAGAAACCTCTGAGTTTCGAAAAGAAAGATCACTTAAATTATTCCAATACTATTGAGATGCTCCAAATTGATCAAACATCCCTATATTGATTAGTTGAATATTGAATATTCAAGAGATCATGTGGTCGGGACTGGATCAACAACTCACATTAGTTATATGATATGTTGGGTTAGGTATTGTTTATTTTTATTCTGAAAACATGTGGTTGGAAATGGCCCTAGCAGGATAGATTGAAAATAGACTAATGTTATTTATAGTCGTGATATATATAAGTATCGCACAATCATTTTAAAAAAGAGTAAGGTCTATTATTAAAAAATTAATTTTCTTTTCATGTGGGTCTCTTATTTATTCATATTTTTCAAAATAATTACGTGGCGTTTGCACACTCATGACTGCAAGTATCATTTCTCTTGAAAATAATTAAAACTATACATGATTTTACTCTTTCTTTCAATATATATGTGAGCTTGGGAAGATAAACCAATGAGAAGAAATTAAAATTTTATGAAGAAACAAGCAAATTAAAGTAGGAATATTATTGTCTTTAGATTACACTAGTACACTACCAACAATTGGAATCTTTCAAAAATTTATTGGGTAAATATATGCATCAATAATTAGAAAAGCTAGAGATGGAAAATAATAAAAGATATATATATATATATATATGTAATAAACTATATATATATATATTTACATGTGTACACACAATAATTTTCTAGTATTGTTTTCACAATATAAGATCAAAATGTCTTCAAATAACTCGATCTAGTTTGAATAGTGAGTTGAGATAAGATGAGTTAGAAATTTTTTAAGTTAAAATGTTTTATGGGGCTTTGGGAAAAGAGAAAAAGAAAATTGAATAAAAATATTATAAAATTAAAATTTTTTTAATATAATTTTTTAATATTATTTTAGTTTTGAGATTTGAAAAAATTGAATTATTTTTCGTGTTTTATTTGAAAATTTGTAAAAGTTATAATAATTAGATAATAATTAGATAAAAAAATTGAATATTTGAAAGTGAAAAGTGTTTATGTTTATAGTATTTAGATATTAAGATAAGATGGAGTGAGATGAAAGCTGTATCTCTTTATCCAAACCAGAACTAAGAGCTCGTTTGGGAAGTGAAATGAAAAGAGAATTTTGTAAATAATAGTAAGATAGTTTGTAAGTAGTAATGAGATACTTTGAGTTAAGTATTTTTTAAATTTTAGAAAATGGGAGAGAAAAAGTTGAATAAAAAATATTATAAAGTAAAATATTATTAAAATATAATTTTATAATATTATTTTTTGTTAGAAATTTGAAAAAGTTGAATTGTTTTTAATTTGTTTAAAAGTTTAGAAAAGTTGTAATCATTAGTTTGAACATTTTGTATTTGAATTATATTTGGAAAGAAGATAAGATGGAAATTTTAGGATGAAATATATTTCCAAACAAGCCATATATGTTTCATAAATATTGTGGGTCTTGATTTAAATGTATATTTTTCTTTCATATATAGTATGATCTGAAGTTTAAATATAAACTCCAAGGGATGTAAATTAACAATGGAGCATCATATCATATTTGAGTATTGAAAAAATAATAAAAAGGAAGTGCAATAAAGTTTTTCAATGCATGGTGCCTATGATAAAAACATAGAGGTTAATCTAGGCCCATGTCAAAAAACAGAAGCATAAAAGCAAAAGATGAGTAGCGTGAAAGGGCATGCATGTTTGGTAATGAGATGAGATTATATTTTTGTTAATGAGTTCTACTACATATAATTACTTTTATATACTTCTTACACATTTTATTGATATGATTGATCAAAATAGATATTTTATATTAAAAAAATGACTAGCTAATCATATTAATAGAGTGCATAAAGATTACGTAAAAGTGACTGCTCATAAAATTTTTATTTGTGAATAGTAGTGGAATTAATTTGATTTAAAATATTTTATTGAGTTCTTAGAAATGAGAGGAAGAAAATTGAATAAAAATATTAAAAAGTTAAAAAAAATTGATTAAATATAATTTTTTAATACTGTTTTTTCTTTATAAATTTGAAAAAATAGTATTGTATTTTATATTTTTTTTACAGTTTTAAAAAATTATAATGATTAGATAAAAATATTTAAAATTTAAAATTGGAAAGTATTTTATGTTTAATTGATATTTAAGAATAATTTAAATTATGAGAAATTTTAATACAAAATGAGATATTTTCAACTCATCTTACTTTCCAAATATGGCCTTAAATATTGTATTAGTGCCAAAGAATGTAAGAAAAAAAAACGACAGCTCCCAACAGGGCAAAAATCTAAAGGGATTTATATAATGTTTAGAATATAATTGCATGCAGCAGTCATGTGTCTATATATATAATTATAATTATGATTTCTCAAAAGAATAATTTTATTCTCAAGTTGGTATGTACAATACATTTAATAGTGTTTATATGGTATAAATTGATTTAAAAGATAAATTTTAAAATTTAAATTTTACAAATCAAATTTTATCATTTAAATAATATAAATAGTATGTTCTATACAACAGCTTAGAAATATAATAACTCTACTCAAAACACTCCATAGTTTTGAATTTCATTCTATTTTGAGTAGAACGTCAGGAATTTTGCATTCTAGTGTAGTACACAGTACATTGTATATCATCATTTCGTTTTATTCTAAATTCTGGCCTAGTACACCTTGTGTTTGCAAATTCTAGACTACATTGCATTTTGACTGATTTAATGAAAATTAATTTTTCTGTTGATGATATTTTTGTAAATTTTAAATCTAAATAGAGTTCATTTAATATTAAAATCTAGAAGGGATTTATATAATTTAATTTTTTTATAATTTTAAATATATCTCCTTATTCTCTCTGTCTCTCTCTAATCTCATTACTATTAATAATTTCTCGGTTGTTTATTTTTTTTTTCTTTGTGTCTAACTCAAGTTTGTAATTTTTCTAATATTATTTTTTGACACCAATATCTCTACTTTTTTTAATGTTTTCAATGTATGTTCAAAGATTTTCTATTCTTCCAAATATACATATATACACACACAAGCAAATATATGCAATATATATATACATGATACACACTTATATATAAATATATTTCTACTTTTGTTCTCCGTTAATATATATATATACAAGTACTACTCCCAAAGCGGTACATTAGAATGTATCGATACTAAAATATTTCATTTTAATAGTTAAACCGCAATAACCATTAAAAGACACATCCTCTTTTATGGATATATATATAACATAATCTAGCAGATGATTTATAAGAGGGATTTAAATTAAACCAAATTCTATTATGTATTTATATTAAAATTTACATCAACTTGTAAATATAGTGTGAAAAATTAGCCTAAACTTTCGAGTCGAAGATATTGGCCTGCTGAATAATAGAATACGTACAATTATATTTATATATATATATGTGTGTGTGTGTATATATAATTTGCATGAAACGTAATAGAAGAATGAAACCAAGCAAGGCCAGTGGTGACGGAAATGTTATTTGCACTAGGTTACTAGTTTTTACTACGTCGCATCAGAGACCCAACAACACGGGCGAGGAACAAAACGTTGAACTTGAAAATTGAAATTTATGAGAAAGAGAATGGCCGGGTCAGCCAATATGCCCAGTCAACCTGTCAACCAGTCAATATTAATTTCCGTATAAAACCTGACCCCTTCTTCTCAGCTTTACTTGCTTGGTATAAATAAGACTCAACCCGCCTCCCTACCCTCCCTCCATAATTGCATTCTCAACCTTCCCTCCTGCTCCTCCAACGTAAACAATCCCAGAGATACAACCTCTGTCAATTATGGCTTCCTTGCAAGCTTCAGCTCTCCTATTACCTTCTTCTTCTTCTTCATGCTGTTGTTCCAGCAAAATAAATGCTGCTATTCATGTCCCAAAGTTTCCGAAAGCCCCTTTCTCCGTTCCCAAAATCCCAACAACCAGAAAGCTGATTGACGAATTGAATAATATAAGGGTCGACGGGTCCACAAACACGATCCCAGTTCTACAAAACATCAATTTTACTACCTTACCATTCGTCGACGATATTAAAGCACAGAACTCAACTGCTTTTGCAACCACCCAACTCTATGCCCTCTTAGAGGCCGTGGCTGACAGAGTCGAGATGCACGCCAACATTGGAAAGCAACGTGACAATTGGAATACCCTTCTTCTGAACTCCATCAACATGATCACTCTCACCGCCGCAACCATGGCTAGTGTTGCTGCGATTGGTAGCGCCGGAATGCCCCTTCTGGCTCTGAAGTTGTCGTCCACTCTCTTGTATTCTGCAGCCACAGGGATGCTGCTTGTGATGAACAAAATTCAGCCTTCACAACTTGCAGAAGAACAACGCAATGCTACCAGATTGTTCAAGCAACTCCGGAGCGAAATAGAAACTATGCTCGCTCTTGGGACAACAACTGAAGAAGATGTGAAGGACGTGATGGAAAGGGTATTGGCCCTTGACCGAGCCTACCCCCTTCCCTTGCTCGGAGCAATGCTTGACAAATTCCCCGCAAAGTTTGAGCCTGCTACTTGGTGGCCTTCACACCAATTACTCCAAAAGAAAACTAAATCACATGAAAGAAAACAACGAGAGGAGAATGGGTGGAGTGAGGAACTTGAAGTGGAAATGCGGGACATCGTTGAAGTGGTGAAGAGAAAGGACAGTAAGGACTACGAAAGGCTGGGCAACCTGGTGTTGAAGATTAACAAGATTTTAGCCATCTCTGGTCCATTACTCACAGGGATTGCAGCTATCGGCTCTGCATGTGTTGGCAATGCTTCATGGGCTGCAATCGTAGCCGTGGCGGCGGGGGCTTTGGCTACCAGTGCGAATGCCTTCCAGCATGGTGGGCAAGTTGGAATGGTGTTCGAGATGTACCGAAACAGCGGTGGATTTTTCCGGCTATTGCAGGAAACAATCGAAGCCACACTCGAGGAAGGAGACTTGGAGAAAAGAGAGAACGGTGAGATGTTTGAAATGAAAGTGGCACTGCAACTGGGGCGAAGCTTGTCGCAGCTCAGAGAACTTGCTAGAAAGTCAGCTTCTTATCGTCTAGAGGGAACTGCCATGGATGAATTCGCTAGCAAGCTTTTTTAGCTCAAGATCGATTTCGTGCACAGTTATTTTTTGATTCTTTGATTAATGTTCATATAACTAGTTCGATCTTTTGTACAATCACCAACGTAGAAATAATGTTAATTTATAAGCTTCCAATGTTGATTATCTCTCTCTGTGTGTGTTTATATAAATAAATAAGAAAAAATCTAATTGTAAATACAATTATGCATTAATATATTCATCAATCTAATGTGATTGGTCAAAACGTAGATTTTATTAAAAATAGTGCTAATTTAGATTTTGAATATAAAAGAATCAGTATTGATATACAGATTAATATACGACTTTACTTGTACTTAACAAAATTCAATAAATAAATATATATAATATTCTCAACCCGTCATATTATTCTTTTATTTTTCTCTATCTTTTCATTTATAAAAAAATATTTTAATCATAATAAGATCTCATAAAAATAATTTTATAAATTAATATAAATTGACATGGTAGCTAAGTTGAATCGTAAAATTATTTTTATAATAAAATAAATTTAATATATCATATAAAACTATATTAATTTATAAACTTATTTTTAAAACATTTCTTTGCAATAACAGTACTTCTCTTTCGCTCTTCAGTACTAAAATTTCTTATTATTTTATTTATTGAATAGTAGTCGAGTTGCAAAGCATGTACAAATCAAAACTCTACGACCGTACGTACGGCTTAGACATGGAGAGAGTTATGGAGTAATATATTTGAACAATGAAAATCTATATTGATTAATTTAATACTGAATATTCAAGAGATATGGTGTGACTTAGCTAGTTTCTTTAATTTCTTTAGGATCTGCTACAAATCTTGCTATAAATTAGGGACACCAAGTTTCCAAAAAAGGATCAAACAAATTAACACCAGTTGTTGAAATAGGTCTATCTTGTATTGCTTATAAGGTTATTTCCACTTTGCCTTGCTCTGGACCTTTTTCATTGAATTTCTTATCACTTACATATCTTTGAAGATGAAGGCAGCTTGTAAATGAGACTCAACCACGTATCTTGAGGGCCATCAAGATAAGTTATAGGTGATGATTAGAATGTTTTACAGCAACATCAACGGTTGTTTTTCTTCATTTCATGTTTTTCTGCAATTCTCCTATAATCAATTTTGGCATGTGAATAGATCTCTTTATTATGTTGATACTTGCATGAGTTGTTTGATACAATGAAACGAGTAGAAAGGAAAGACCTGTTGTGCTCTTACATGGGTTTCACAATTTTATTTAGACTTCACGCTCTTCTTTAGACTTCTATGGTTGTTTTGATTCTGCACGGAAACTATAGAGAAGTAAATAAACGGGGGATTTAATTATGGTTTCTAACATGCTATACTATTAACTGTTTTTTGTCTTGGTACCTTGTGTATATTTTATAAGGCAAACTGAGTATTCTTCAATTATTATTCTTGTTGACGTACTCTAGGTTTATAAGGCGCAAAACTCCAATTCGTAGCAATTTATGGTTGGTAGGGGTGATACATGAAAAGACCAGACAACTTCTGTGATGGGATCGGTTCCTCACTGATCATTTGTGATCCTTTTATTATGTAGGTTGATGCTATGGTATACTTGGTTGATGCTTATGACAAAGAGAGATTTGCAGAGTCAAAAATAGAGCTTGATGCTCTCTCTCAATACATCAAGTAGGCAAACAATCAGATGGTAGTTTTTCTACCACTACTGCAGCCCCTTCATTCAAGTTAGTCTTGGGAATATTAAGCACAGGCGATGGTATAGAGAGTATATATATTGTCTATGGTGGTTGCCTCTATCTTTAGCTTGATTGTGTTTTTACCTTTTCTTGGCCAGGTTAAATTGGTGTCTAAATTGCAGAACTAATAAAGGGATTGTGGTTCAGTTGAGAAATTTTTATTTTTTTATTTTTATTTTTATTTTTTTTATTTTTTTATTTTTTATTTTTTTTTATTTTTTTTACTGAAGGTGAACTTGGAACTCCACAATGCAATTCATTAGGGATGTTTTCCCTGTTTTCATTTTCAGTTTGGATCAATATTCTGTGGTTTGGTTAATTGAATTGCTTTCCATGCTTGGGCAAATCCTCTCTCTCTCTCTCTCTCTCTCTCTCTCTCTCTCTCTCTCTCTCTCTCTCTCTCTCTCTCTCTCTCTCTCTCTCTCTCTCTCTCATTATAGCTTTAGGGTTTTGGCAACCTTTATGAAACAACAAACTAGATTATAAGAATGGGTTTTCAATATCTTTGACTAGATGAATTGGCGGTCGCTGATATTGCACTTAAGTGTGATTTTTCCAAATTGTAGATGTATTTGTCGTTTCATAAATTGTATAAATAATTGTTTGGTAGACTGAGGGTAGGCAAAATGAGTTTGTTGTGTAATTAGGTTGAGGAAAAATATTAGTTAGGAAACAATAATTTAAGTCTCAAATTAAATTATTAATGTACATATGGTTAGTATAATTGCAAAATATAAAAAAAAAAATTATATTTTTTAAAATATTATTATTAAAAATAATATTATATTATTATTTTGATGAATCTTACAAACAATTCAATGTGGGTTTATGATAGAAAAATTATGAATTTATGGAAAACATGTACTTTTCATCAAATTTTAAAGATAATTTTGATGAAACCAATGTGGATGCTCTTAGACATTGAGTAATATATTTGAACAACGAAAATCCGTATTGATTAATTTAATACTGAATATTCAAGAGATATAGTCGACTGGTACTGGACGACTCACATTAATTATATGATATATGGTTAGGTACAGTATTGTTTCTTTTTAACTCAAGAAAAAATCTAATTACAAGTACAACTACGCACTAATATGTGCATCAATCTAATGTGATTAGTCAAAAAATAGATTTTATTGAAAATAATGCTAATTTAAATTTTAAATATGAATGAATCAATATTAATGCGCAAATTAGTATGCAACATTAGTTATACGTAACAACATTCTTAAAAGTTGGAATATTGCACTACCAACTTGGATTCTTTTAAAATATATTGGGTAATATATATGCGTCGATAACTAGGATAGAGATGGAAAATAATATATCTGAATTTTAGGACTTAATTAGAGCGTTAAAGAGACCATTTTTTAAAGTGAATTGTTTCGTAATATTTATTGTTGTTCAAGTAAATTTTAGAACTATACTATTAGAACATTCACGATGAATACTTCATCTTATCTTTTAAAATATATCACGAAACTTCATTATTTTTATTTTACAAAATAACTTTTACAATATATATATATATATATATATATATATATCATATATAGGCTTATTTGATTTTTTCTTCATATCATTTAAATAACTTTTTTTATTCTTTTTAAATTTTTCCTTTCTACTAATGAGTTTGCAAAATCCATATATTTTTTATATTTGCAATATATTTTTTATATATAACATAATATAATTCAATCGTACACACATAAAATAAAAATATATAAGCCAAATAAAAATTAAAAATAAAATAAAAATATGAAAAAATTGGATAAAAAATATTTTCAAGATATTTTTAAAAGAAAATGAAATATATAAAAAGTTTTAAATGATGAACAATAAAAAGAATTTGCTTAAATGTTGAAAATTAAAGTAAAAGAAAATGAGAGAGAGTAAATGAAATATAAAAAATAAAAAAATGTTTAAAGGATGAACATTACCCGTTACATATAGCGGGTAACTGTAGCAAATTGTATTTTAGATTTCCTTTTATATATAATGGGATGGAACTCCTTTTTTAAACAATTCTTGAAATAATTTACATTTCTTGTATATATAATTGATAAGCCATTGATAATGCAGCTCTTAGGTGCCATCGTATGTAAAAACAAAGACAACTTCCAACAAGGGAAAAGTCTAAGTGCATGGTTGAGATTACGGTGGAAAATATAGCTTATAACTTTGAAGCTTATAACTTATAACTTAAATAACAAGCTCTATTATTAAAAAGTTATTTACTGTTTGGTAACTATGTCTCTAAAGTACTTTTAAAATTAGTTATATTTATTTTTTTAAAATATACAGTTATTTACATGAGCTTCTCGATAAAAATTTTAATTTGGTGCTTTTTAAAAAAGTAGATTTTCAGATTTTTTAAGTGATTAAAGCACATTTTATAAATTCACCAAATATATCATTTTTTCTCTAAAAGAGCTTTTAAACAATTAAAAGTACTTTTTAAACTTTCAAACTCAATCCCAAACAAGCTCTAAAGGGATTTATATAATATTTAGAATAATATTGCATGCAGTCATGTCTCCACACACACATGTATATAATTGTATGATTTTTCAAAACAGTCCATGTGAAAACCTAAAGTTGAGTCGAAATATATATAAATATATATATATATATATATATTTATATAATTTGCATGACACGCAATAGATCAAGAATGAAGCTAGTTATACGTACTACAAACGGAAATGTTATTTGTATTAGGCTACTAGGTTTTACCACGTCGCATGAGAGACCCAACATCACGCGCGAGGAATGAAATGTTGAACTTGAAATTTATGAGGAAGGGAATGGTCGGGTCAGCCAATATGCCGAGTCAACCTGTCACCCAGTCAATATTAATTTCCATATAACATGCAGACCCCTTCTTCTCAGCTCTACTTCCTCGGTATAAATAAGACTCAACCCGCCTCCCCATCCTGCATAATTGCATTCTCAAACTAATTCCCTCCCGCTCCTCCAAGGCACAGCTAGCAACAGAAACAAACCCTGCCATACAACCTCTGTCAATTATGGCTTCCTTACAAGCTTCAGCTCTCCTATTACCTTCTTCTTCTTCTTCATGCTGTTGTTCCAGGAAAATTAATGCTGTTATTCATGTCCCAAAGCTTCCAAAAGCCCCTTTCTCTGTTCCCAAAATTCCAACGAGTAGAAAGTTGATTGACGAATTGAACAATATAAGAGTCGACGGGTTCACAAACACAATCCCAGTTCTACAAAACATCAATTTTACTACCACATCATCCGCCGATGATATTAAAGCACAAGACTCAACTGCCTTTGCCACCACCCAGCTCTATGCCCTCTTAGAGGCCGTGGCTGACAGAGTCGAGATGCACGCTAACATTGGAAAGCAACGTTACAACTGGAATACCCTTCTTCTGAACTCTATCAACATGATGACTCTCACTGCCGTAACCATGGCTGGTGTTGCGGCGATTGGTGGCGCCGGAATGCCCCTTCTGGCTCTCAAGTTGTCGTCCACTCTCTTGTATTCTGCAGCCACAGGGATGCTGCTTGTGATGAACAAAATTCAGCCTTCACAACTTGCAGAAGAACAACGCAATGCTACCAGATTGTTCAAGCAACTCCGGAGCCAAATAGAAACTATGCTCGCTCTCGGGGCAACAACGGAAGAAGATGTGAAGGACGTGATGGAAAGGGTTTTGGCCCTTGACCGAGCCTACCCCCTTCCCTTGCTAGGAGCAATGCTTGACAAATTCCCCTCAAAATTTGAGCCTGCTACTTGGTGGCCTTCACACCAATTACTCCGAAAGAAAACTAAATCATATGAAAGAAAACAACGAGAGGAGAATGGGTGGAGTGAGGAACTTGAAGTAGAAATGCGCGAGATCGTTGAAGTGGTGAAGAGAAAAGACAGTAAGGACTACGAAAGGCTAGGCAACTTGGTGCTGAAGATTAACAAGATCTTATCCATCTCGGGTCCATTACTCACAGGGATTGCAGCTGTCGGCTCTGCATGTGTTGGTAATGGGTCATGGGCAGCAATCATAGCCGTGGCTGCGGGGGCGTTAGCTACCAGTGCGAATGCCTTCCAGCATGGTGGGCAAGTTGGAATGGTGTTCGAGATGTACCGAAACAGCGGTGGATTTTTCCGGCTATTGCAGGAAACAATCGAAGCCACTCTCGAAGAAGGAGACTTCGAGAAAAGAGAGAACGGGGAGTTGTTTGAAATGAAGGTGGCATTGCAACTGGGGAGAAGCTTGTCACAACTCAAAGAACTTGCCAGAAAGACTGCCATCGATGAATTCGCTAGCAAGCTTTTTTAGTTCAAGATCGATTTCGTGCACAGATATTCTTTAATTCTTTGATTGTTTATACAACTAATTCTTTTGTACAATCATCAACGTAGAAACAATGTTAATATAATTACTTGAATTTATTATTACGAATTATTAATTGAATACTAGTTTCGTGCACAGATCATCATATATAACTTTACGTCTGTGGCTGAGATCGATAGAGAGTACACGTGCATGCATGCAGTAATATATTCCCATTTGAAGATCGAACACGAAATTTTATATTGGTTAGTTGAACACTAATATTGAAGAGATGTACGTGGTGGGGACTGCACGGCTTAGATTATATGATATCATGTTATAAGGGTTAAGTGTTTCTTTTTATATTTAATACATGGTTGGAATTGACCCTGGGATGGATACTCAGCTGTATTGAAAAGTCAATCATTCGCAGCTCAGCTCAATTATAGTCACCCTAGTGACCCTGTCACCCTACACCTAAGCCATAACCGCTCCACGGCATTTTTAAATGCCACTTATTTAAGACTTAACAATTAAACAATAATTAATAATAATAATAATAATAATAATAATAATAATAATAATCACTTTATTGACTAAATTACTACTTATTTCAAAATTTTAATTGAACTGCATAAATTCATCTGCTGAGTTTTAAGAAAAAAGAAGTTGTGCGGTCACAAAGGGATTCAACAAAAAGAAAATCTACAAACTAATATAGTTTTCATATAATATATTAGATTTTGTGATTTACTTTATAATAAAAGTAGTTTTACAATTAAGTACATAACATATCAAATTACGCTAATTTAAAAATTTATTTTTATGAAATTTTTTTATACCTAAAGCATTTATCTTTAAGAAATTTCATATTTTAACAGTACTACAAGGCTTTTACAAATTTGACTGTATTAAAACAATAAACTGTCTTTTTTATAATCCAAGTAGCCGTCTCACTGAACTATTTTCATAACAACTATATTGATTATAATCATAGCTTTGAAACTTGAAAAGTTTACGTTTTTATATCCAAGCGATTAATAAGTACTGAAGCAAACAAGTTTGTACACCTTATTAACATTTAATGTCTATTAATTTGTTGTTCTGTACGTACGTTAATTAATAACTTTACCTTTCCTACTTTGAAAATATTAACTATATATTTATAATATACCATTTTTAGTACATTTGTACAAATTTTAAATTGTCAAGTCGCATAGTTCATTTGTAAAAAGGTAAAGTCTATCTTAAAATGTGTAGACACTTCGAATTTTCAGATTTCTCAAAACTTCTCATAATTTTATTTTTATACATGATCACTCACACACAATACACTTTTCAACTTTAAATTTTTAGACATTTTTATTTAATTATTATTCTAACACAAAAATCAATACGTACAACTTTTACAAATTTCAAAATAAAAATAATATTAAAAAATAATATTATTTATTATTTATTTTATATTCTAATATTTTTATTCGATTTTTTTTTCTCATTTTCGAAGACTAATTAAAATATCATCATTCAAATTATTTCAACTCTATTCACCAGATTTTGAGATACTCCTATAGTCCAAACAATATATATATTATCCTATATTGATTTAGCTTTACTAGTCATTATCTCTACATACTACACTTATTTTTATTTTTATTCTTTTTAAACTAAATGATTTTTTTTACTTATCATTCATATACTACACATTTATTAAAAGAAAAAAAAAATATGTATGGTGTACAGATAATGAGTAGAATTTTTCATATTAATTAGTTGAATATTGAATATTCGAGATCGAGAACGATCATGTGGTTGATCCGGACTGGACAGCTCACATTTGTTATATGATATGTTGGATTAGGTACTGTTTGGTTTTATTTTGAATACATTTGGTTGCAAATGGCCTTGGGATCGATTGAAAATAACTAAAAATATACATGATTTTACTCTTTCTTTCTATATATATGTGGGCTAGCTAGGGAAGATAAATTACCAATGAGATCAAGAAATTCCACAGTTTAGGAAGAAACAAGCAAATTAAAGTTGGAATATTATTGTCTTAAAATTACAGTACTACTACACTACGTACGTACCAACTTTGGATTCTTTCAAAAATTTATTGGGTAATATCTATGCATCAACAATTAGGAAAGCTAGATATGAAAAATAATAAAAGATTTATATATTTAATAAACTATATATACATGTACACACACGTACAATAGCGTTTTCACAATATATGGTCAAAGTGTCTTCAACTAACTAATTGGCTCCGCTTCGAACTGATCTTCTAAAATGAACATTAATGGTGATGGTGATCGAGATCGAGATCACCAATTTAATCCTATATTATAAGAGAGAGATTCATTTTTCTTATATATATTTTCTATCCGAATTATAGGATTTGCAGTGTGAGAGACATTAATATTATGTAAAGTGAACGTCACAATATTTATAATTCTCAAGTAAATTTTTTTAACAATACTAAATGCTTAATAAATATTGTGAGTCTTAATTTATTTATATATATATATATATTTCTCTCCCATGGTATGATCTGAAGTTTAAATATAAACTCTAAGGGATCTAAATTAACAATGGAGTATCACATTTGATTATCGAAAAAATAATAAAAAGGAAGTGCAATAAAGTTTTTTAATCAATTCATGGTGCCTAAAATAAAACATGGAGGTTAATTAAGGCCCATGTCAAGAAGTAGAAGCATAAAAGCAAAAGATGGGTTGCCTGACGCTACAAGAAAACATAGCTATTGCGGTGATATTATTTTTGCTGCAATAGAAATCGCTGTAACACCAACGTTATTGCAGCGAATTTGTATTCACTGGGGACATTTAATAGCAACTTCTGCTCTTATGATTTTACAGGTTGTATGATGGGTTTTGCAACGAGTTTTTTTCCTACTACGTTGAAACTACACGCTGTAATTAAAATCATCTTTTTACGTCGTTAAATATAGATGGTAATTTGTGTTCTAACGGCAGATATCCAACTCAGCGCCATACCGCACCAACATAATTCCTGATTCATGCCCTTGAAAGCCAAAACACAAAAAAATTAAAACTTTTCCCTTTTTGATGAAATCACAGCACCCACACAAAATTCCCCTTTATCTCCATCTTCCCTTCGATCTCTATATGATTTTCGCAATCGACCCAAAACCATCTCCCTGGTTGTGCCTCTGCATGTGCAGATTTGACTCCTAGTGCCACGAATACAGTGGATTGAACCTTCGGCTAATCCCTCTTCGATTCCTCGCCTCATCCACCGAATTGACTGATTCTCTTCAACTTCATTGATGGCTGGTGGGAAGCCCATACAGTGTATGGTGAATATCTACAATATTTTCATTGCAAGGCACAACTTTTTCCTGCACATAACCTTCAATATAAGAGGTGACAGGAGGCATGCACCCTCACTTTCACAATGTTGTTATACAGGTGTAAAACAATGGGCAGGTCGACTTTATAAATACAGGGGAGAAAAGCATGGCAAGTTCCTACAACATATGGATTAAGTTGGAGTAAACTGGTATCCTTGATGGACAAATGTGTAAAGGTAAGTGTTATACAAAGAGGTGTTTGGGGTCATTACCAGGTGAGGTTGGGAAATGTATTGGGGTTTCTAATATTGATATAGCCTAGGCATATTTGATATAACTGCTTGTTTTAATAGATGGGGTTTGCTTGTTTCTTTTGCAAATAATCATGAAAATGTCTTCCACACTACATCAAACTATGGATCACCTTTCAAAAATTTGTCTAGAAAAGGAAACACAAATTCCTAATCATGATACAAATTTGTAGTTGCAATTTGGAGCTTTAAGTTTGTTGGGCATGCTTAACAGTAGGTGCAAATAGTTGGTTGTAAGGAACATACAACATGTGGAATTTACAATGAAGCAGTAAATACTACGTATATATGAGTCATAGGTACACCTATGGTTATGAGATGGGCTGATTAGCTACTAATTAAGCATGGTGGAAGACAATTATTAGAACACATTGTCAACAAATCTGATATAAGCATATAACTTTTTACAAGGTGTTGCACATTGCACAAGAATGTAGATCATAGTGTATGAGAATGTCTTAATAAAATTATTGAGCTGCAAAATTCTTGAGGAAACATTTGATGAGAAATGGTTTAATGATGCATTACATAGGAGCAGGAAAAAAGGAAACTACAAATTTTATTTACATGGTTTGCAGGCTTTTTAGAAGATGTACCAGATTAAAGTGATTGAATATCAATGGGTAGAAGGTGCAACGGATTTTGATGGACAGTAGGCCGCCAAAATATGAACAATCAAGCGAGAACGAGTAGATCAACTTGTTGCTGCGAATGGCATATGGACTAAAGGAGTGAAAGCTGTAGTTCATTGAAAATCCACTGTTATAAGAGTGAAATAGGGTATTATTCCATTGGCTTTGTATATGTAAACATCTTTCTTCCTATAAGCTGTCACAACATGGGAGTATATAGTGGCTTAGGATGTGAAATTCCCAATGATGTAAGTGAATTGGTGGGCACCCGAAAGACTAATTTATATACTATGGTTTCATTTTTAACTTTGTCTTAGCACATTATGATGGTCATGACATTATGGTAGACAATGCTAGGTGTTGAGATGATTGAATGTACAATATACATTCAGATATGTGGTTCTGAAAAAATGCATGAATATTGATCCCAAATTTGTTGGCTCTTTAACAATTTTGATGCAGCAGTTTAAGATTAAATATTTGTGGACGATTAGAATATTCTTGGCCAACTAATCGTCCACAAATATTTATTGGAATAAATAGTTAGAGGCCAAAAAATGTTGCAGCAAAAAGAGCTCCAAAAATAGTAGTACCCAACTTGTTTATTGTGTACACTACTGTTGCGGCATTTTTTGTTTTATGCAAATCAGTGCAGCCGTTCAATAGCCATTTTTTTCGTCAGAACTACTAAAATCGCAGCAACTCTACATGTGCAGCGAAATAAAGTGCATATGAGAAAGGTATAGAAAGTACTTTTTTCCTCCTTGCAACGAACATCAAATGTCTGGGAAAAATTTATTTGCAGCAATTTTCCATATGATGCAAACTGTATCTACTAGGTAGGAAACAGAATAGCATTGATTCAAAGAGCAGTTGCAAAACACCTATCTCGGTGAAACGCCAGCGATGGGATAACTAAACAGAGTTTGAATGTCAACTTTTTTGCGTCAATCTGATGGAGCGGTGCAACAACCCATTACTAGTGAAATTTCATTCTTTAACAAGGATATATATACTCTGGGAAAATGAAGAGTTACGGCGATGCTGGGAAAACGTCGAGAAGGGGCTCTATGATTTGCAGCAATGATTCATCTACCAGCGACGATAACTTTAGTTGCAAAAATCATTTTCCAACGATTTTAGACGAGATCGGAACCTACAATTGCGGTGATTTAGTGATTACATCTATTATTGCATCGAAAAAATTTGGCTGGAAAAGGTTAATATTTACAGCTATTTATGCACTTCACTGAGAAAACATAAAAATAAACAAACTTTTCCAACCAACCTGCAGTGATGAAATAGCGCTAAGAATGTATATTTGCGGTGATTTTCATGAGTAATAGAGACAAAAATTGGTGCTAAGAAAACTCTGTTTTCTTGTAGTGTGAGGACATGTTTGGGTAACGAGATGGGATAAGAATTTTATATATAATAGTAAAATAGTTTGTGTTGAAATATTTTATTGAATTTTTAGAAATAAGAGAGAAAAAGTTGAAAAAAAATATTATAGTTAAAAAACTATTTGAAAATGTTTTTCTAATATTATTTTTGTTTTGAAATTTGAAAAAATTATATATATATATATATATATTGTAATATATTTGATAGTTTAAGAAAATTATAATGATTAAATGAAAAAACTGAAGATTTGAAATTGATATGTGTTTTATATTTGAGGATGTTGGAGAAAAACAATTATGAAAAGTTTTGATATAAGATCGATGTGATATTCTCAACTCAATTCTCAAACACGAGCTTAAATATTGTATTAGTGCCAAAGCATGTAAGAAATTCAAAATCTGAAGGGATTTTATAATGTTTAGAAGATTGCTTGTAGTCATGTGTCCATATATATATATATATATATAATTGTATGATTTCTTAAAAGGAAAATTTTATTTTCAACTCAATGTGTATAACACATAGTAGAGTGCTTACATGGTCATTACTATTTAAGTAATGTAGTTAATGTATATGCTCTACATACCAGCTTGAGAATACAATGACTCTTCTCAAAATACTTCATAGTTTTGAATTTCACTCCGTTCTTCAAAAAATGGCTAGGAGTTTCCCTTTCGGTGTAGTATCCTGTGCATTATACATCCTCATTCAGTTTCATTATAAATTTCGACCTATTTCAGCTCGTTTTGGCAAATTCCATACTAATTTTTGTTTTGAATGTTTTAATGAAAATTAATTTTCCTGTGTTTTTGGATGACATTATTGTAAATTTTAAATCTAAATGGCATTCATGTAATTTTAAAATCTAAATGGCATTCATGTAATTTTAAAATCTTAAAGGTATTTATATAATTGAATTTTTTTTATAACTTTAAATATATCATCTTATTCTCTTACTCTCTCTCTCTTTTTAAATCTCACTACTTTTAATAATTTCTCGTCTTTTTATTTTTTATTTTTTTTTTTGTGTCTCAACTTAAATTTGTGATTTTTTTTAATATTATTTTTTGACACCAATATCTACTTTTTCTAATATTTTTAATATATATTCAAAAAATTTCAATTCTTCCGTATATACATACACACATATATATACACATCTATCTATAATAAAAAGCGTTTATGCTTCTGCTACAGTAATGAACAGTGAAATCTCATTCCGTTTTCGTGTTTCATGTCTTCACTTTTTGCTTCAATTTGTGTATTTCATCCGTGCAAAAGTCTTTAAATTCATTGGTTGTGCAGTCTAAATACGCCGGTTGCATTGGTACCAAGGCCTGCTCTTGTCCCCTCTTGTCAGTTATCAGTGCATGCGTATAGAACATCCTTCAGTTGGTCAGTGCATGCCTGTAGTTAATTGTGAGTTTTGCATGCGTATAGGTAATTGTGACTTTTACATCTGTAACATATGGAATCACAAAACCATTAAAAAAAATATTCTTAATCTGGATAAAAAAAAAATAATTAAAATCTTAAAAACAAATAAAAAAAATCATGCCCGCTCAGGATAAAGAAGAAAAAATTGCTCAGTGTGTAGAAGAAAAACAAATGCCATATGATTAATCACGACAAAGAAAACAGTGTTCACTACCTAAGAAGAAAAAACAAATGCCATATGAAAAAATCACAAATATTTAATCCTGATAAATAAAAATGCAAGAAATAAAGAATCATAAAAACATTAAAAAGTATAGTTAATCAGGATAAAGATCCATATGATGGCATGCCCTAGGAGGTCAGATCTACATATAAGTGAATAAATAAAACTGCATTCATTACTGCAGGAAATTTTTTTTAAAAAAATATATAGTTAATCCTGATAAATAAAACGCAAGAAATAAAAAATGCATATACAGTGGTCTCATGCTGCCAGTTTTCCATAAATAAAATGCAAGAAATAAAAAAAACATATGCAGTGGTCTGATGCTGCCAGTTTTCCATTTGGTTTTCCAATATTTGGTTTGATTGGTTTTCCAGTGGGTTGATTGGTTTTGCAGTGGTCTGCTGCATGCGATGGGAGTTCCTAGGAGGATAGTTCAGGAAGCCATTGCACCTTAAAAGGGTCTATGAAGATTATTTTTGTTCACCCTGCTTATGTCGTTTGGTGCTTTCTTTCAGAGCTGCACATTTAGTTCTTGGGTTATTTTCTTTACCCTACTAGCTTTTCTTTCTTCTTTCTTTCATTGTTACCTTACCCTACTAGCATTTCTTTCTTCTTCTTTTTTTTCATTGTTTCCTGTTGTGCTTAATGTTTTCTGTTCGTTTCTAATGGTGATTTCTTTTCAGGTTTTCTTGGTTGGGGACTTTCAGAGTTTTACATTTCTGATTTTTATCTTTGTAAGTCTATCTTGTGGTTTACTTATTTTGTTATCTTCCACTATCTTGTGGTTTACTTATTTTGTTATCTTCCACTTTTCGATCCCTTTCATTTGCTATTGTCAGATTTATCAAAGATCTTTGTTATCTTCCACTTTTCGATCCCTTTCATTTGCTATTGTCAGATTTATCAAAGATCTAAAAATGATCTTTGTTATCTTCCACTTTTCGATCCCTTTCATTTGCTATTGTCAGATTTATCAAAGATCTAAAAATAAAGTACTCTTTCTTTTGTGAGCTATCTTGACAGTGAATAGGTTAAGAAAAGAAAAATGTGATGTTTTTTCAGTGATATATCTAAAGCTAGGAGCAAAAATAGAATTAGATAAACATCCTAGGGTGAGGATCTAAAAATAAAAATGTGTTCCAATAATAATGTATTTATCAAAGATCTAAAAATAAAAGTGTACTCTTTCTTTTGTGAGCTATCTTGACAGTGAATAGGTTAAGAAAAGAAAAATGTGATGTTTTGTCAGTGATATATCTAAAGCTAGGAGCAAAAACAGAATTAGATAAACATCCTAGGGTGAGGATCTAAAAATAAAAATGTGTTCCAATAATAATGTATTCTGTTTTTGTTGGCTATCTTGATAGTGAATAGGTTAAGAAAAGAAAAGTAGTGTGAAGTAGTGTGATGTTGTGTCATTGGAAATTAAAAAAATTAAAAAAAAACTACAAAAAAAAAATAGAACAGCAGTTAAACCAGATGAACTAATCACAGACCCAAAACCCAAGACAGACCCTAATCCATTTAACCCAAGAAGCCATATAATTCCAGGAGCCAACAGCATATAACATACCCAAATAAATAAATAAAACCCCACAATTAAAAAAAAACCAGATGAACTAATCACAGTCAAACCAAATGAAGTAATCACAGTCAAACCAGATCAAACAACATGCTCAATTTATAGGAGTCACCCATAAACCCACAACTCTAGAAATTAAATAAATATTTATATAATTCCAAGAACCAAACAGTAATAAGAAGAAGCAAAACATATCTGAGACTCGGGCTTGTATTTTTCGACCCTCTGATACATATCCATGGCTAATTCCAGGATTGCTGATTTCTTGGGTGAGAAACCCTAGCCCTACAAAAAAAAATACTAACAAGTTTCAAAACGAAAAAATACTAACAAGCCATCTTGGAACCATATGCATGTAAAAATAAGGAAAACAAAACAGAAGAAATAAATATGGTTTTTTGGTTGGAATAACAAAAAATGAAATTGGTACTTTATAAAATAACAAGACTACTTAATTTCTGGCAAAATAACAGCATATAATAGACCCAAATAAATAAATAAAACCCCATGTTTTAAAAAAACCCAAAACAGACCCTAATCCTTTCCCACATGCTTACAGAACTAAAACACTACAAAAAAAAAAAAACACACACACACACACACACACACATACACAGATTTTTTACTTTTAGATCATTCAGTCGATGTATAGATTTTTTACTTTTAGTTTTATACCATAAAACTATCATAAACATTCAGGCAATTTTTGTGCTTTGCACACAAGTTCCAAAATCCTGAAGACTATAAATAACTAACAAAAAAGATGTAAAACTAAAGGGTAGAGATTACAAGAATAAATTTTCAAAAAAAGAATTCATGAACCCCCGATAATCGCATATTAAACCCAGCACCTTCTGATCCGTCACCCCTAAAAGCTTCACAAATTTGCCATATTACTTTTGGGTCACATATATAACCTTACACCAAAAGATCCCATCTACAGAAAAGAAAGGGAATGAACAAAAAAAATTCAAAAAACACCACCACAAGAAAGAAAAACAGATTTAATATGCAACCGAGAAACCCCAAAAAAAAAACTCCCTTTGAACCATAAAAAAAAAAAAAACTCTGCAACCGAGAAACCCAAAAAAAGACTCCCTTTGAACAAAGAAAAAACTCCTTCAAAAATAAAAGTTTTGAAATTTACCCTTTTCTTCAAAGGCAATGACAGAAAGGCCGTGAGGGAAGAGTGGTTGTCACCGGCCAGGCGCGAGCAACGCGACGATGGTGGCTCACGGGGGTTAAAAAGAAAAAACAAACAAAAAAAATGTAAGAGGAGGAGAAGAAGGGGAGGGGGGCCGGGGAAGAAGACTCTCGAAAACGGGAGGGGGGGGCGTTTGAGGAGCTTTTATAGTTAGGGTTTTGTGGTATGAAACGGCGCCGTTTTGGTTAGGGTTGGGGGTGGCTTAAGGGGTTTAAAACGGCGCCGTTTTGGTTAGGGATTAAGGGGTTTAAAACGGCGCCGTTTTGATTAGGGATTAAGGGGTTTAAAACGGCGTCATTTAACACGGCCTAATTAAATATTTTCACTTAATACTTCAATTTTACATATAATTCTATTAACAATTTAAAATATGAAAAATTAAATTTAAAATGTTGTAAAATTTAAAATGTTGTAAAATTTTCATTGCTTATGTATTAGTATATAGTTCATTTAAATTTTTTCACTTAATGTGTAAATTTTGCATAAAATTTTATTAACAATTTAAAATGTTTTTTCTCTTAAATTTAAGTTTTAAATTTTTCTACTTAATATATCAATTCTACATAAAATTATATTAAGATTTTAAAACATCAAAGAGTAACTTAAATGTAATCAATAATTAATATCAAGAAAACATATTAAAATAAATCTCACACCTTAAAATTCATAAAATAATCCACCAACAAACAATTAGTTTTTTTTTTCCTTATATTTTGTAACTTTTTATTTAAAATCACCAACAAACCCCTTGTTAGTAAACATCTTTAAATATATCCTTCGTGGTTTTTCTCTTGTATGCAATTATATCTTTTTAAACATCTTTAAATATTAAAAAAAAACAAACTCATTAGGAATTACTTTCTTTACTATTAAAAAAATTTTAAAAAATAAAAATACGGGCAAGCATTTTAAAAAAATCATATTTGAACAAGTTTTTTTATATTTATTCTAAATATAAGTATAAAAACAGTTCAAACCATGCATTTAAACGAACGATATCACATCTTAAATATATTCAAAATAATCATTTTATTTCTAAGTAACTTTAGAACATGAGCTGTTTCAAGATTTTGAAATTTTGAAATAAGTCTATCTCAAAATTTTTAACATATTTAATACATTATCTATAAATACACTGAGGCTTATATTAAAAAAACTTTTAAAAGTAAATTATAACAAAAATCGTTGAAATTGATTTTTATATACTTGTCTATTATGTCAATTTTATTTTTATTTATAACATGCTTAGTAATTTAATTAAAAACATTGCATTTAAAAATTTGTGTTAATTTAGAAGACATAAATTTTCAGCATATAAGGTATTCAAATTTTTATTAATTATGCAATTATAATTAAAAATTTCCTTTGCAGGAACATTTGTCATATATAGAAAATCTTGTGGCACAAGTTTCACAGAAAGAGTGAAAGATTGAACTTTTAGTAGACCTCGATTGACTCAACCAAAAGCAGTATAAGAATTTTAATGTCGTCTCTATTGATGTTGTACAGGATGACACAAAATGATGGATCAGAGTAAAAACAACAAAGGACTCATATTTTGAACTGATGTTTTTGTTGGGCTTGTATTAAACTCATCACATGAAATTTTGCTAAAACTATCGATGTTATAAATATGTATTAGACTATGTCTTATTTTGAACTAATATTTTTATATTTTAATCTATACAAGTATGTAATTATTATTCTATATTTAACTATCATTATCCTAAATATTTACTAGATTTCACATTTTTTTCCATATGCTTTAAATTATTGATTGAAATCAATTTTTTTTTATGAAATATATACCTTTTTTTAAAATAATTATTTCATTAAACTAGATAAACGTGCATTGCACGTTACTTCTACCTAGTAGAAATATATATATATATATATATATATATATGATACACACTTATATATATATATGATATATTTCTTTTTTTATTATCAATTATATATATATATAGCTAATTCCAAAATGGTACCCTAGAACACATCAGTATCGAAATATTCTATTCTAATATTTAAACCAGAATGATCACTAAATATATATATATTTATATATAATTTGCATGACACGCAATAGATCAAGAATGAAACCAAGGCTAGTTATACGTAGTACTGATGGAAATGTTGTTTGTATTAGGCTACTAGTTTTTACCACGTCGCATGAGAGACCCAACATCACGCGCGAGGAACGAAATGTTGAACTTGAAATTTATGAGGAAGGGAATGGTCGGGTCAGCCAATATGCCGAGTCAACCTGTCACCCAGTCAAAATTAATTTCCGCATAACCTGCAGACCCCTTCTTCTCAGCTCTACTTCCTCGGTATAAATAAGACTCAACCCGCCTCCCCATCCTGCACAATTGCATTCTCAAACTAATTCCCTCCCGCTCCTCCAAGGCACAGCTAGCAACATAAACAAACCCTGCGATACAACCTGTGTCCATTATGGCTTCCAGCTTACAAGTTTCAGCTCTCCGATTACCTTCTTCTTCTTCTTCATGCTGCTGTTCCAGGAAAATTGATGCCGCTATTCATGTCCCAAAGCTTCCAAAAGCCCCTTTCTCCGTTCCCAAAATCCCAACGAGCAGAAAGCTGATTGACGAATTGAACAATATAAGGGTCGACGGGTTTACAAACACGATCCCAGTTCTACAAAACATCAATTTTACTACCACACCCTTCGTCGATGATGTTAAAGCACAAAACTCAACTGCTTTTGCCAACACCCAGCTCTATTCGCTCTTAGAGGCCGTGGCTGACAGAGTCGAGATGCACGCCAACATTGGAAAGCAGCGTGACAACTGGAACACCCTTCTTTTGAACTCCATCAACATGATGACTCTCACTGCCGCAACCTTGGCTGGTGTTGCTGCGATTGGTGGCGTTGGAATGCCTCTTCTAGCTCTCAAGTTGTCGTCCACTCTCTTGTATTCTGCAGCCACAGGGATGCTGCTTGTGATGAACAAAATTCAGCCTTCACAACTTGCAGAGGAACAAAGCAAAGCTACCAGATTGTTCAAGCAACTCCGGAGCCAAATAGAAACTATGCTCGCTCTTGGGGCAACAACTGAAGAAGATGTGAAGGACATGATGGAAAGGGTTTTGGCCATTGATCGAGCCTACCCACTTCCCTTGCTAGGAGCAATGCTTGACAAATTCCCCGAAAAGTTTGAGCCAGCTTCTTGGTGGCCTTCAAATCAAATACTCCAAAAGAAAACTAAATCACATGAAAGAAAACAACGAGAGAACAATGGGTGGAGTGAGGAACTTGAAGTGGAAATGCGGGACATCGTTGAAGTGGTGAAGAGAAAGGACAGTAGGGACTACGAAAGGCTGGGCAACCTGGTGTTGAAGATTAACAAGATCTTATCCCTCTCGGGTCCATTACTCACAGGGATTGCAGCTGTCGGCTCCGCATGTGTTGGTAATGGATCATGGGCAGCAATCGTAGCCATGGCTGCGGGGGCGTTAGCTACGACTGCTAATGCCTTGCAGCACGGTGGGCAAGTTGGAATGGTGTTCGAGATGTACCGAAACAACGGTGGGTTTTTTCGGCTATTGCAAGAAACAATCGAAGCCACGCTCGAGAAAGGAGACTTGGAGAAAAGAGAGAACGGGGAGTTATTTGAAATGAAGGTGGCGTTGCAACTGGGGAGGAGTTTGTCCCAGCTCAGAGAACTTGCCAGAAAGTCATCTTCTCATCGTCTAGACGGAACTGCCATAGATGAATTCGCTAGCAAGCTTTTTTAGTTCAAGATCGATTTCGTGCTAAGATATTCTTTGATTCTTTGATTGTTCATACAACTAATTCTTTTGTACAATCATCAACATAGAAACAATGTTAATTTAATCTCAATTCATCTATTTTCTTAGTTTCTTCATATAATTAATTACTTGAATTTATTATTACGAATTATTAATTGAATATTAGTCAAGTTGCAAGCATGCACAGATCATCATATATAACTTTACGAGCGAGGCTGAGGTCGATAGAGAGTACTCCTGCATGCATGCAGTAATATATTCCCATTTGAAGAACACAAAATTTTATAAGAGAAATGATATTTACAATTGTAGTTGTGTAAGTGACGTGCAGTCGCTTTGAAAAAAATGAATTAATATGGAAACTACGTAAAAAAAAAAATTAACTTTTTAATCATAAATCTTACTCTTTTTTAAAGTAATTGTGCAACATTTATAATTTTAAGACTATATATAACATTGCTGATTTTATAATATTGATTAGTTGAACACTCACTACAAGAAAAACAGGCAATTGCGACCAATTTATAGCAACGAAAAGAGTATTAGCAACCAATTTTGGTTGCTAATACTCTTTTCGTTGCTATAAATTGGTCGCAATTGCCTGTTTTTCTTGTAGTGACTGGATATTCAAGAGATGTTGTGTAGACTGGACGGCTAAGATGATATGATATGTTCGGGTTAAGTGTTTCTTTTTATGTTTAATACATGGTTGGAATTGGCCCTGGGATTAAAATTAGTCAGCTCCATTGAAAAGTCAATCATTCACAGCTAAATTATAGCCACTCTGCACCTAAGCCGCCATAACCCCTAGCTCCACGGCATTTTTAAATGCCAATTGTTGAAGAATTAACAATTAAAAAATAATTAATAATAATAATCACTTAATATGTGAAATCAAAATATTTCAAAAAAGAGAAGTAGTACTGCTATAAAGAGATTTTACGGATAAAAAATTTATAAATTAATATGATTTTCTTAAAATAAATTAGATTTATTTTATAATAAAAATAATTTTATAATTTAACATATTATATCAAATTTATAAATTTATTTTTATGAAATTTTTTTTATAGATAAACCATTTATCTTTAAGAAATTAATTCATAGTTTAACACAAGGCTTTTACAAATTTGACTGTTTTAAGACTGCAACCAATCTGCAAGCTACCGGCCTGTAGCTGCAGCAACTACAAGTTGCCGAGCACAATCTCCATGCTGTAAAGGATGAAAATGGATAAACTTTTACGCTCTTGTTATAGAACTATCGAAAAGGAAAGAGAGAGATAGATTTATTATAAAACTTTCTAAAAGGAGAGAGAGAGAGAGAGATAGAACTCGGAGAAGTTATGAAACATATGAATTTCTTAAGGAATTCAACGATATATATAGGCGTACAAAGGGAACTATGCCAGTTACTATGCAGTACTATGCTGGCACTATGCGCACTGTGCTATGCCGGCCAGTTACTATGCAGTACTATGCTGACACTATGCGCACTGTGCTATGTAGGCCATTTACTATGCCAGTTACTATGCAGTACTATGCTGGCACTATGCACACTGTGCATTTGACGACTAGATAAATGTGGTCATACAATTTTACAATGTTATTTTACAACACTCCCCCTTTAGATGACCACATATAATGAATATGACTCGTTAAAACCTTGCCAAGGAAAAACCCTGTGGAAAAAAACCAATGGCGAAGGAAAAAGAGTACAATATTCATGTGTATCGTAAAATGCTTTAAAATTGCCTCATTAAAACCTTGCAAAGGAAAACCCAGTGGGATAAAACCTTAGCGAAGGAAAAAGAGTACAATCAGCATAAGTCTTCAAAACGTTACTCCCCCTGAAAAGTGCATGATAAAAGGTCTTCAAGTTTCCGCATTCCAATGTTCTGCATAATCTTCTTAAATGTTGCAGTTGGTAATGCTTTAGTGAATAAATCTGCCAGATTTTTACTTGACCGTACCTTCTTGATATCAATTTCAACTTTCTTCTCATGAATTGCAATGATCTTCTTGTGTGTATCTGAAAGATAACTCGCATCTGTACATCCAACTAACTGTGGACTTGATCCATGTTGATAAAATAATCACAACTGGATCTTTCTGTACATCACTACTCTTCTGGAGTTGTACTCTTCTGGAGTTCTTGTAAATAACACAGTTAGTAGAGAATTCATCAACATTAAACCGCTAACCTCATTTTTTAATAAAAACGGTGGCCAGCCTTTTGAGATCAGACAAGCACCGCAGATTTTCAACTCCTCTGTAGGTGTCAGGCGTGCTGTTAGGTGCTGCAACTGTCAGGCGTGCTGTTA
Organism: Carya illinoinensis; assembly: GCF_018687715.1. NCBI lineage: Eukaryota > Viridiplantae > Streptophyta > Magnoliopsida > Fagales > Juglandaceae > Carya > Carya illinoinensis. Next base: position 10,496,251 of record NC_056760.1, on the reverse strand, counting down.
GGCGCCTCAGCTGTCAGGCGTGCTGTCGGGCGCCGCAGAGCTATGAAGCTATATTTCGTCTCTTTTCTCTTGCTTCACGAGAGATGTTGTATCATAATTTTCTCTATAAAAGAGATATTCAGCTCATCTTCATTCACATCTTATCTTCTTCACTTTTCTGTAATCATACTGCATTTTTACTCTGCAATCTCTTTCTGCATTTTTACTCTGCAATGGCTCAGCGATCTTCTCATGGCCAATATATGAGGTACTCTGCACCTCGTTCATCAGCTGTTCCTGCTTCTACCACAGGTGCTATCATGCAATATAATGATCTGACTCGTAGGGCAGATAATGAAGCTATCTATGAGCTTGTGAGTCTCGGTACCCGATACTCATCATCCATCGTCGCATTTTCTCAGCGACTGCAATCCAGAACTTGTGGAGTTGACGATCTCCACGAGAATATTGCTATACTTCAGCGACTTCTTCTGGAGTCCAACATGAAGATAGAATCAATAAAGCAAGAGAATAGGAATTTAAAATCCTTGCTTAAATCTTCTTTTCGATTGCCCACCGCTTTAGATAGGGATGCCATGCAGATTCTTGAAAAACAAGAGCATTTGAAGAATGAGGCAAAGTGCCTTAAATTTCTGTAATTCTTGTTTCAAGATAATAAAATAATATTTCACAAATATTCATATTTGTGTTTCTATCTTTTGGTAAATGTTCTGTGTGCTTTATTTCTTCTTTAATAATACACATTTCATATCAAACCCATAATATGAATCTGAAATACTAATTGTATTAAAAGATGGCATTTCATGACTAATAACATCATCCATCTTCCCCTTGAAGCCGCAAGGGTTTCAGATTTATATTTCAAATATGTGCAGTTTTTATGAGTTCTTCTGGAGTTTCAATGACATTTAAATCATATATATAAACTACAATAATAGCTTGTTTTCATTTGCGTTTGGATTGCTTTAGATCATATAAGGATCTTTGAAACTTGATAGAATACATATTTCCAGATGTATTCATATTAGAAGTTTCAGACATTTTCTATCCTTCAGGGATTTTCATATATATATATATCATGATCCAATGATCCATATAAATATGCAGTTAATCATGCATATCCAAACTCTCGGTAACTTTCAAGCTAATAAAAATCTCAATATGATTTCAACCACTTTAAAAACATATCAATATTGTTTCTTCGAGAAACTAACTTGTAATCTCTATATCACATTTTCATATTAAAAGCTTCAGGCTTTTTATATTATGTATATAAATATCCACTGATATTTAACAAAAATCACCTCTTTAGGTATTTGGACTTCAAGTCAATATTTATCACATTTTCATATTAGTGATATCAATTCTGCATATCAATTCTGCAGGAATTGAGAAACTGACTCGTGATTTATATATCACATTTTTATTTCCTTTCTATAAATACCCGTGTGACATTCAACAAGCATCACCTCTTTTAGGTGTTTGGACTATAAGTCCCGATGCATCATATTTTACTAGTGAATCAATTTTGCAGGAATTGTTTCTTTCAAATTTGGCCAATATTTTACGTCGTATTCTTCGACGATTCTTGATTCACTTTCATCATTACTTCTGGTAATGTCAATTGCCATCTCATATGGAAATACGTTGTTGACAACGATTTTATTTCTATTCATAATTTCTCTATTATTCATGAAATGTAACGAGATCTCGTTATTTTCAGGTACCTGTCCCTCTTCAAGGGAAGACATTTTCATGATAAATCTCTTCAGGAGGCACTCTTCAGGAGATTTGTACTCTTCAAGAGTTTATATAGGAGAATTTTATATAGAAAATCTGGATGGACTTTATTGCTTGTTTCGTGGGTATGGCCTCTTCAGGAGCACCAAATTATTTGTGCTTTTCTCTTTTGAGATGCTCTATCTTTTATATCAATACGTCTCACATGCCTTTAAACATGTCTTTAGACTGCTGAATTTCTTAATTGTCCTTCAGGGACTTCAATCCTCGCTGGGATTTTAGCAGCTCGAATATGAGACATTTTTATCTTATTGCATCCATAATTTAATTATCATATGAACTTCTGGTTCACATATGATAATCAAGATAACGTCGAATTATTTCATCTTATTTGCTTCTGACAAATTTTTCTTTCCACTTCTGGTGGTAAGACTTTATAGTAAAAGAATCTTCTGGTTCTTTTATGGACGTCCATATGAAAATCATTCGACTTATCATAATTGATTTTGGATGATCAAGATAACCATTAAAAGATACAAATATTTTGAATCATATCACCTTTTGATGCATCATAATATTTGATTCAATAATTTGTATAATATCATCTCAAAGAGAAAGCTTACAGCTTTTCCAATACGAGCTTCTGGCCCGAAAAGATATTCATTATCACGTCCAATCTCTTAGTTTCTTTGAATGAAACGCATCATTCTTTTCACTTCAGGGAATAGAATGATATAAATTTATTATCATTCACTTCAGGAAATGATGTAGATTTAGTAAGACGTGACTAATGATTCTTATCAAAAACTCATTATTTTGCTCAGTCACTGAAAGACCTGACACAAATTTAGAATATATTGTGAACGTTTGCATTTCATATTACTACTTCAGGAGCATACTCGATATTGCTACTTCAGGAGCACATTCGAGACGTTCATTCAAATATATATTCTTTCCACAATTTCAATTATGCAATTTCAGGTGCATAAATCATAATGAGTTTTTGGTACAAGTATCACTCATATGAGATACTCAATAAAATTATTGATTTAGGGCGATCCTTCAGGGATGCTCCATTTCCATTCTCAGATAAATTATATCATCAATAATTTATAACAAGTATAAAAGAATAAATAAAGCTTTCATTACTACAAAACATTGCAGAATATAAAAATATTTTATAATAAGATAAAGGAAATACATTAATTAAAAAGGAACACTTTCATTATCAACTCTACCACTAGAATCCTCAAAGAAATCAGAAACATCAAGACTTGTAATATCTTCTCCATCTATAGAATCTAAAGCATATGATGGTTCAGCAAAATTTATTTCAAATTTCTTTGTTTTTTCTTTTATAGAAGATTGGTATAAGTCAACCAAGTGTTTATCTGTACGACAGATACGAGCCCAATGTCCAGTCATACCACATCTATGGCATCCATCTTCATCTTTCTTTAAAAAGTTGTTTTGAGGACTTTTGCCCTTCTCTGAGTTGAACCACTTCTGGTGATACGGTGTATATCTATTATTGTCCATTTTAGTGTGGTCACTTCTAGGACCTCCACTTCTATAGTTTTTCTTACCACGTCCACGCCCTCTTTTTCTTTGAAAAGATGCACCATTCGCTTCTGGGAATGATGTAAATTTAGTACCATTCATTTCAGGGAATGATATAGAACCAGTAGGACGTGACTGGTGATTTCTTAATAAAAGCTCATTATTTTGCTCATCTAATAGAAGACAAGATATAAGTTCAGAATATTTCTTGAACTTTTGCTCTCGATACTGCTGCTGCAGGAGCACATTCGAGGCATGAAAAGTAGTATATGTCTTCTCTAACAAGTCATCATCAGTGACTTTTTCACCACATAATTTCAATAACGAGCTAATTTTAAAGAGTGCAGAGTTATACTCACTAATACTCTTGAAGTCTTGCAACCTCAGGTGCATCCAATCATGACGAGCTTTTGGGAGGATTACAGTTTTCTGGTGTTCATATCTCTCCCTTAAATCATTCCACAAAATAAGTGGATCTTTCACCGTTAGATACTCAGTTTTTAATTCTTCATGAAGATGGTGCCGAAGGAAAATCATTGCCTTAGCACGGTCCTGCAGGGACCCTTGATTTCCTTCTTTAATTGTATCTCCCAGGTTCATTGCATCCAGATGGATCTCAGCATCAAGGATCCAAGATAAATAATTTTTTCCAGAAATGTCAAGAGCAACGAATTCCAATTTTGTAAGATTTGACATTTTTTACATATATAAATCAAGAATATAAAAATATATTGAAAAACTTACTTGAAGTAGAGGACTATTAGCTTCAAGATCGTCAGAACTTTCGTGCTGATAACGTGTTATAGAACTATCGAAAAGGAAAGAGAGAGATAGATTTATTATAAAACTTTCTAAAAGGAGAGAGAGAGAGAGAGAGATAGAACTCAGAGAAGTTATGAAACTTATGAATTTCTTAAGGAATTCAACGATATATATAGGCGTACAAAGGGAACTATGCCAGTTACTATGCAGTACTATGCTGGCACTATGCGGACTGTGCTATGCCGGCCAGTTACTATGCAGTACTATGCTAACACTATGCGCACTGTGCTATGTCGGCCATTTACTATGCTAGTTACTATGCAGTACTATGCTGGCACTATGCACACTGTGCATTTGACGACTAGATAAATGTGGTCATACAATTTTACAATGTTATTTTACAACAGCTCTATCTTTTTGCATTGTTTTTAATTTTTATTCTTTTAGTCTTTGTCAATCATAGTTGATTAGCTGGCAAGTACTTTTAGTAGATAAAATCCGTTAGTTTGTTATGACAGATTCTATAAAGCAGCCCCGCATCAGTACACTGTAGGGCAACTTTTCTGCTCTGTACCTTTCCAAAGGAATATACATTTTCTTCTCCATGCTCATCTCTGATTCTCTGAATTTCCTTTTCTAGTTTTACCTTTCTTACAATATCTTATATTAATTTAGTTTTATTACTCATTATCTTCACACATCGTATTTATTTTTATTTTTATTCTTTCTAAACTAATAGATTTCTTATACTCATCATCCATACATTAGACATTTGATAAGAGAAGAAAATAAAAAGATTATGTACGGTATATAATGTAAGGATGATGAGTAGAATTTTTCATATTGATTAAGTTTCCGTGCGTGGTGGTTGGAAACTCCCATGGACGCAGCGGCATGTGATGCCCATGCGTATTGTAAGCAGAGTGTGAGCCACATGCGCCACACATTTTGAAAGAAAGCTGCCACCAACTGACAAATTGGTAGTTGGGGAGTCCAAAGAAGAGGCGCATGGCTGAAGAAGACGACCAAAAAACAGCAAATCTATACATCTAGGTACTATCACTGGAAAACCCAAAAAAAAAAAAAAGAACTTGAAAGAAAATCGTATAAACATCGGTTGGATAGGCTGAGGGGGAAAGGAGACGAAGCCCCACCGTGTGGGGGTTGGGAATGCCCTGATAGCTTGGGATGTGAACCTGTGGATAGAAACGAAAGAGAGAAACCTCTAAGCTTCGAAAAGAAAGATCACTAAAATTATTTCAATACTATTGAGATGCTCCAATTGATCAAACATCTCTATATTGATTAATTGAATACTGAATATTCAAGACATCGTGTGGTTGGGATTGGATCCATGGCTCACATTAATTATATGATATGTTGGTTAGGTACTGTTTGTTTTTATTTTGAAAACATGTGGTTGGAAATGGCCCTGGCAGGATAGATTGAAAATAGAGTAATGTTACGTATAGTCATGAAGTACATAAGCATCACACAATCACTTTGAAAAAGAGTAAGGTCTATTATTAAAAAATTAATTTTCTTTTCATGTGGGTCTCTTATTTATTCATTTTTTTTTCAAAATAATTACGTGGCGTTTGCACACTCACGACTGTAAGTATCATTTCTCTTAAAAATAATTAAAAATATACATGATTATACTCTTTCTTTCAATATATATGTGAGCTTGGGAAGATAAACCAATGAGAAGAAATTCAAATTTTATGAAGAAACAAGCAAATTAAAGTAGGAATATTATTGACTTTAGATTACACTAGTACACTACCAACAATTGGAATCTTTCAAAAATTTATTGGGTAAATATATGCATCAATAATTAGGAAAGATAGAGATGGAAAATAATAAAAGATATATATATATATATATGTATATATGTAATAAACTATATATATATATATATATATTTACATGTGTACACACAAAAACTTTTTAGTATTGTTTTCACAATATAAGATCAAAGTGTCTTCAAATAATTAGATCTGGTTTGAATAGTGAGTTGAAATGAGATGAGTTAGAAATTGTTTGAATTAAAATGTTTTATGGGGCTTTGGGAAAAGAGAGAGAGAGAGAGAGAGAGAGAATTGAATAAAAATATTATAAAATTAAAATTTTGTGTTAATATAATTTTTTAGTATTATTTTAGTTTTGAGATTTGAAAAAGTTGAATTATTTTTCGTATTTTATTTGAAAATTTATAAAAATTGTAATAATTAGATGAAAAAAATTGTATATTTGAAAGTGAAAAGTGTTTATGTTTGTAGTATTTGGATATTAAGATAAGATGGAGTGAGATGAAAGTATCTTTTTATTCAAACCAGACCTAAGGGCTTGTTTGGTAACTGAAATGAGATAATAATTTTGTAAATAATAGTAAGATAGTTCATAAGTAGTAATGGGATATTTTGAGTTGAGTATTTTTTAAATTTTAGAAAAAAAGAAAGAAAAAGTTGAATAAAAAATATTATAAAGTAAAATATTATTATAATATAATTTTTTGTTAGAAATTTGAAAAAGTTGAATTGTTTTTTATTTAAAAATTTAGAAAAATTGTAATGATTAGTTTGAACATTTTGTATTTGAATTATGTTTGGAAAGAAGATAAGTTGAAAATTTTGGGATGAGATATATTTCCAAACAAGCCCTATATGTTTAATAAGTATTGTGGGTCCTAATTTAAATGTATATTTTTCTTCCATATATAGTATGATCTGAAATTTAAATATAAACTCTAAGGTATGTAAATTAACAATGGACCATCATATTTGAATATCGAAAAAATAATACAAAGGATGTGCAATAAAGTTTTTCAATGCATGGTGCCTATATATAATAAAAACATAGAGGTTAGTCTAGGCCATGTCAAGAAGCAGAAGCATAAAAGCAAAAGATGGGTAGCGTGAGAGGACATGCTTGGGTAAGGAGATGAGATTATATTTTTGTTAATGAATCCTGTTACATATAATCATTTTTATATACTCCTTATATACTTCATTAATATGATTGATTAAAATAGATATTTTATATTAAAAAAATGACGTAGCCAATCATATTAATAGAATGCACAAAGATTATATAAAAGTGACTGCACATAAAATTTTTATTTGTGAATAGTAGTGAAATTGTTTGATTTAAAATATTTTATTGGATTCTTAAAAATGAGAGGAAGAAAATTGAATAAAAATATTAAAAATCGAAAAAATTGTACTGTGTTTTATATTTTTTAACAGTTTGGAAAAATTATAATGATTAGATAAAAAAACTTAAAATTTAAAATTGAATAATATTTTATGTTTAATTGATATTTTAGAATGAACTTATGATAAGTTTTGATACAAGAAAATATATTTTCAACTCATCTTACTTTTCAAACATGGCCTTAAAAATTGTATTAGTGCCAAAGAATGTAAGAAAAAAAACGACAGCTCGCAAAAATCTAAAGGGATTTATATAATGTTTAGAATATAATTGCATGCAGCAGTCATGTGTCTATATATATATGATTATAATTATGATTTCTCAAAAAAAAAAAAAAATTATTCTCAAGTTGGTATGTACAATATATCTAGTAAAGTGTTTATATGATATAAATTGATCTAAAAGATACATTCTAAAATCTAATCTTACAAATCAAATTTTACTATTTTAATAATGTAAATAATATGCTTTATACAATAGCTTAAGAATATAATAACTCTACTCAAAACACTCCATAATTTTGAATTTCATTCCGTTTTGAGTAGAACATCAAGAATTTTCCATTCCAATGTATTACATAGTACATTGTATATCATCACTTCGTTTCATTCTAAATTCTGGCCTAGTACACCTTGTTCCGGCAAATTCTAGACTACATTGCGTTTTGACTGATTTAATGAAAATTAATTTTCCTGTTGATGATATTTTTGTAAATTTTAAATTTAGATAGTGTTCATTTAATATTAAAATCTAGAAGGGATTTATATAATTTATTTTTTTTTATAATTTTAAATATATCCCCTATTCTCTCTCTCTCTCTTTTTTTTTTTAATCTCATTACTTTTAATAATTTCTCGGTTGTTTATTTCTTTTTCTCTGTGTCTAACTCAAGTTTGTAATTTTTCTAATATTATTTTTTGACACCAATATCTCTACTTTTTTTTAATGTTTTCAATGTATATTCAGAAATCTTCTATTCTTCCAAATATACATATATATATATATATATATATATATATATAATATGTGTATATATATATATATATATGATACACACTTATATATAAATACTAGTAGTTAGGCAACGTCCAATGGACGTTCATCTAGTATATAGAAATATTATTTTTATTAAGAAAAAAAATTTAATTAATAATGTAATACTTTTAGAAAAAAAATATATAATTTCTAACATCAAATAGTAAGATAGACTTAAATAGGTTTAAACTTAATTATTTTACATTTCTTTTTATTTATATAAGGAATGAATAGAAATTTTAAATCACATATATAAATTTATATATAATTTATATAGATATATAAATATATATATATATATATATAATAGAATATATATATGTATGTATATATCTAATATACTTCCTAATAAATGATTATCAATGCATGAGTTCTAGGATCGATGCATACTGCATGAACTTTGATAATTATAAATTTATTCATAAGTAGGAGAGAGAGATTAAAAAAATAAGAATTTTTAAGAAGAGAGAGAGCCACTTTAATTTATTCATGCAACTAACGGCGTTAATTTTAACGGTAAAATAACAAAAACTGTTAAAACAAGATTTTCCGTTTCATACACACTTTTTATATATAGAAGATATTTCTACTTTTCTTCTCAGTTAATATATATATATACACAACTACTCCCAAAGCTGTAAAGCCCACGCTGTGGCCCATGTTAGAGGAAAGCCCAATATTATCCCTTGAAGTGGTGTCGTTTCAGGGGAGGCATAAAGCCTCCTTTTCCTTTTCCATCAGTTTTCTTTTCTTCACTTTTTGGTTTCAGTTTCTTCAAGTTCCACATTTCTTTTTCTCCTCTCACTTTTAGACCTTTTCAGTTCTCATTAGACTCTTTCCTTCTCACGCCATTCTACCTTCCTTGTGTTTTTCTTGCTGCATTTTTTTGAAGATTTTGCAAGCCGGTAATTTTTTTTTGTCTCTAAATCTATTCTCTCTCACTTTCCTCTGTTTTTTTTGGGTATTTATTTACTTGTTTTTTTTTCCCTTTTCTTTTATTTCTTTCTTCTTCTCTGGTAGATTTCTTTCAATTTCAAATGTTCCCTTTTCCACTTTTTTTTTCCTTGTTTTTTTTTTTTTTGCAAAGTTTTTTTTTTCTTTCTATTGCAACTCGTGCTTCTTCTTTGTTTTGCTTAGGTTTTTAGTGCTACTTTTTTAGTAGATTTTCAACTGTGTTGCTGGCTTTTGTTTGGGTATAAACAGTAAAGAATATCAATGGAATGGAGTAGAATTTAAGAAGATTTGGACATTTTATTTTGTGGAGTTGTGAATGGAGAAAAGGTTGATGTGGTTATTGCTTATTTGGTTGAGTTTGTGGTTGTTTGAGTTTTGGGTTGTTGTATTGGTGTTGATATTTCTATTATTTGAGTTTGATGTTGGTTGATGGGTGTATAGGTTAGTATTGAAGTGGGTATATGGTAGATTGGGTTGAAGTGTGGGCTGTTCGGGGATTATTATGTGGTGGTTTGGTTTCCGTTAATGTGCTGACATTTGATGTGGAATTATGAATTTTAATTAATTAGATCGAAGTGGCGATTGTAGGTCTTTAACACTTAGTGTATATTTATTTTTATGAATAAGTGACAAGGCTAATAGAAGTCAAATTCAAGGCATTGTTAATATGCTATAGGAATCAGGTAAATAGGGTTCCTATGCTAGATTTTCATAAAAAAAATAAATGAACTGAGGTTGGTTTGTAAAAATGTGTATGCTATTTTTTTTAAAAAGAAAATGTGAAAACAATCTCGGTTATATGTTTTGCATCCACTCATGAAATTTATATGAAAGAGAAAATGTTTTTTGACATAAAAAGTGTAGACATGAGCAATATTTGACATGTTTATGACATGCACAAAAGAGCGAATATGAAAATTAAGTTTTTTTTTTTTTTTATGCATGTTATATAAAATGTTTTGGATATGTTATTGATCATTAGAAAATGATATGAATGTGTTCAGCACGTGCTTTGATACGATATGAATATGTAAAACCTTTGGCAGCTTATATGTTTTTATCCTGATTCTGAATATGGTTCTGATATGATGATACTGGTTCATGTGATATGATTGGTACCAACATGATATGATATGAGTGCAACCACTTTGAAAACAAAGTGGTCTTTTATGTGTTCTTTCCTGTGTGCACATTCTGGGCTCTGCGATTGAAAAATGGAAAGTTTCACAATATAATACTGCTTAGTTTGGCCACCGGGGATAGCCACGGGGGTTAAACATGGTATATGATTCGATAGGATCCGATATGTTATGATAAGATGAGAATGATCAGTTATGTTATGCCAAAGTGTATTTGAATATAAACAGTTGTTTTATTCTGAATATAAAAAGATTGAAATGTGACTCTATTTTTTTTCCTGATATATGTTTTAAGATTTGAATATGAAAATGAAATGTTTATGTTTCCTACATATGAAACTCTATGAAAATGCTCATGTATTACACACTAGTATATATGATTTGCTTACTGAGTTGTTGATAACTCATCCCCTTATCTCCAAATATTTTTCAAATGATATGGATGGTACAGCTGAGGACCAAGAATAGAAATTTGTGAATGTGGATGTGAAAGGTTCAAATGATGGGAATAAAGTGTTGAATTCTTTAGGGTACTGTTAATAGAAGGATTTTCTGTTGTTCCTTACATTTGTTATTGTTTCTGGACTTAGACTCAAGGATTTTTTTTCAGTTATTTTGTTGGGACAAATGGGAAATTATGGACCATTTGATTTATGTTATTCATGAAAATAACTATATAGACATCATTAAGCGTTAATTGTGAAAAATATGATATTGTTTATTTTTGTTTCAAAGTCTTTTAAGGATTTTAGATTTGATGAGAGGTAAATTTATAAGTAACAGATAGTAATTCTCCGACTCTTATGGGACCGGGACGTTACAAAAGCAGTACATTAGAACGTATCAATACCAAAATATTTCATTTCAATAGTTAAACCACAATAACCATTGAAACGGATTTTAAAACATTAATGAAAACAGCCTACGTGGAACTTTGCTACTTATAAATTAAAAGACACGTCCTCTTTTATATATTATATATATATATATATAATTTGCATGAAACGTAATAGAAGAATGAAACAAAGCAAGGCTAGTGGTAACGGAAATGTTATTTGCATTACGTTACTAGTTTTTACCACGTCGCATCAGAGACCCAACAACACGGGCGAGGAACGAAATGTTGAACTTGAAATTTATGACAAAGAGAATGGCCGGGTCAGCCAATATGACGGGTCAACCTGTCAGCCAGTCAATATTAATTTCCGTATAAAACCTGACCCCTTCTTCTCAGCTCTACTTGGTATAAATAAGACTCAACCCGCCTCCCTACCCTGCATAATTGCATTCTCAACCTTCCCTCCTGCTCCTCCAACGTAAACAAACCCAGCGATACAACCTCTGTCAATTATGGCTTCCTTACAAGCTTCAGCTCTCCTATTACCTTCTTCTTCTTCTTCATGCTGTTGTTCCAGGAAAATAACTGCTGCTATTCATGTCCCAAAGTTTCCGAAAGCCCCTTTCTCCGTTCCCAAAATCCCAACGACCAGAAAGCTGATGGACGAATTGAATAATATAAGGGTCGACAGGTTCACAAACACGATCCCAGTTCTACAAAACATCAATTTTGCTACCACACCATTCGTCGATGATATTAAAGCACAGAACTCAACTGCTTTTGCCACCACCCAACTCTATGCCCTCTCAGAGGCCGTGGCTGACAGAGTCGAGATGCACGCCAACTCACTGTGATTGATTAAAAAATAAATTTTATTGAAAATAATATTAATTTAAATTTTAAATATGAATGAATCCATATTGATATACAGATTAGTATGTAACTTTATCTATACGTAACAAAATTCTTAAAAGTTGGAATATTGCACTACCAACTTGGATTCTTTCAAAATATATTCGGTAATATATATGCATCGATAATTAGGATAGAGATGGAAAATAATAAAAGATATATGTAATAAACTATATATATACACACAAAAGGTTTTCAGTATTGTTTTCACAATATATGGTCAAAGTGTCTTCAATTCCTTCTGTTCTAAAATGAACAATGGAATTATAGTGAGTGAGGTCACCAATTTAATCCTATATCATAAGAGAGAGATTTAGATATTCTTCTTAGAAATTATCTGAATTTTAGGACTTAATTAGACTTAATTAGAGCGTTAAAGAGATCATTCTTTAAAGTGAGTTGTCTCGTAATATTTATTGTTGTTCAAGTAAATTTTAGAACTATACTATTAGAAGATTCACGATGAATACTTCATCTTATATTTTAAAATACATCATAAAATCTCACTCTTTCTATTTTACAAATTAACTTTTACAATATATTTATATATATATATATCATACATCTGCTTATCTGATTTTTTCATCGTTTCATTTAAATAATTTTTTTTACTCTTTTTAAATATTTCCTTTCTACCAATGAGTTTGCAAAATTCATATATTTTTTTATATTTGCAATATATTTTTATATATAACGTAATATAATTCAGTCCTACACACATAAAATAAAAATATATAAGCCAAATAAAAATTAAAAATAAAATAAAAAAATGAAAAAATTGGATAAAAAATATTTTCAAGATATTTTTAAAAAATTGAAATATATAAAAAGTTTTAAATGATGAACAATAAAAAGAATTTGCCTATATGTTGAAAATTGAAGTAAAATAAAATGAGAGAGTAAATGAAATATAAAAAATAAAAAAATGTTTAAAGGATGAACATTATCCGTTACATATAGCGGGTAACTGTAGCGAATTGTATTTTAGATTTCCTTTTACATAATGGAATGGAACTCTTTTTTGAATAATATTTATATAATATTTAGAATAATATTGCATGCAGTGATGTGTCCACACACACATGTATATAATTGTATGATCTTTCAAAACAGTCCATGTGAAACCCTTCTACTTATAAATTAATGTAAAAAGCACACCCTCTTTGTGGATAACATAACAATATGATTTATAAGAAAATTTTAAAATTAAATTATATTGATCAATCAAATTCTATATATCATTTACATGGACAAAACCTAAAGTACTTGAGTCGAAATAGATATATTTTTATATATAATTTGCATGACACGCAATAGATCAAGAATGAAACCAAGGCTAGTTATACGTACTACTAACGGAAATGTTATTTGTATTAGGCTACTTGTTTTTACCACGTCGCATGAGAGACCCAACATCACGCGCGAGGAACGAAATGTTGAACTTGAAATTTATGAGGAAGGGAATGGTCGGGTCAGCCAATATGCCGAGTCAACCTGTCCCCCAGTCAATATAATTAATTTCCATATAACCTGCAGACCCCTTCTTATCAGCTCTGCTATAAATAAGACTCAACCCGCCTCCCCATCCTGCATAATTGCATTCTCAAACTAATTCCCTCCCGCTCCTCCAAGGCACAGCTAGCAACATAAACAAACCCTGCGATACAACCTCTGTCAATTATGGCTTCCAGCTTACAAGTTTCAGCTCTCCTATTACCTTCTTCTTCTTCTTCATGCTGCTGTTCCAGGAAAATTGATGCCGCTATTCATGTCCCAAAGCTTCCAAAAGCCCCTTTCTCCGTTCCCAAAATCCCAACGAGCAGAAAGCTGATTGACGAATTGAACAATATAAGGGTCGACGGGTTTACAAACACGATCCCAGTTCTACAAAACATCAATTTTACTACCACACCCTTCGTCGATGATGTTAAAGCACAAAACTCAACTGCTTTTGCCAACACCCAGCTCTATTCGCTCTTAGAGGCCGTGGCTGACAGAGTCGAAATGCACGCCAACATTGGAAAGCAGCGTGACAACTGGAACACCCTTCTTTTGAACTCCATCAACATGATGACTCTCACTGCCGCAACCTTGGCTGGTGTTGCTGCGATTGGTGGCGTTGGAATGCCTCTTCTAGCTCTCAAGTTGTCGTCCACTCTCTTGTATTCGGCAGCCACAGGGATGCTGCTTGTGATGAACAAAATTCAGCCTTCACAACTTGCAGAGGAACAGAGCAAAGCTACCAGATTGTTCAAGCAACTCCGGAGCCAAATAGAAACTATGCTCGCTCTTGGGGCAACAACTGAAGAAGATGTGAAGGACATGATGGAAAGGGTTTTGGCCATTGATCGAGCCTACCCACTTCCCTTGCTAGGATCAATGCTTGACAAATTCCCCGAAAAGTTTGAGCCAGCTTCTTGGTGGCCTTCAAATCAAATACTCCAAAAGAAAACTAAATCACATGAAAGAAAACAACGAGAGAACAATGGGTGGAGTGAGGAACTTGAAGTGGAAATGCGGGACATCGTTGAAGTGGTGAAGAGAAAGGACAGTAGGGACTACGAAAGGCTGGGCAACCTGGTGTTGAAGATTAACAAGATCTTATCCCTCTCGGGTCCATTACTCACAGGGATTGCAGCTGTCGGCTCCGCATGTGTTGGTAATGGATCATGGGCAGCAATCGTAGCCATGGCTGCGGGGGCGTTGGCTACGACTGCTAATGCCTTGCAGCACGGTGGGCAAGTTGGAATGGTGTTCGAGATGTACCGAAACAACGGTGGGTTTTTTCGGCTATTGCAAGAAACAATCGAAGCCACGCTCGAGAAAGGAGACTTGGAGAAAAGAGAGAACGGGGAGTTATTTGAAATGAAGGTGGCATTGCAACTGGGGAGGAGTTTGTCCCAGCTCAGAGAACTTGCCAGAAAGTCAGCTTCTCATCGTCTAGACGGAACTGCCATAGATGAATTCGCTAGCAAGCTTTTTTAGTTCAAGATCGATTTCGTGCTAAGATATATATTCTTTGATTCTTTGATTGTTCATACAACTAATTCTTTTGTACAATCATCAACGTAGAAACAATGTTAATTTAATCTCAATTCATCTATTTTCTTAGTTTCTTCATATAATTAATTAATTGAATTTATTATTACGAATTATTAATTGAATATTAGTCAAGTTGCAAGCATGCACAGATCATCATATATAACTTTACGAGCGAGGCTGAGATCGATAGAGAGTACTCCTGCATGCATGCAGTAATATATTCCCATTTGAAGAACACGAAATTTTATAATATTGATCAGTTGAACACTGAATATTCAAGAGATGTGGTGGAGACTGGACGGCTTAGATGATATGATGTGTTAGGGTTAAGTGTTTCTTTTTATATTTAATACGTGGTTGGAATTGGCCCTGGGTTTGAAACTCAGCTCTATTGAAAAGTCAATCATTCGCAGCTCAATTATAGTCACTACAGCTAACACCTAAGCCGCCATAACCCCTTGCTCCACTGCATTTTTAAATGCCAATTATTTAAGAATTAACAATTAAACAATAATTAATAATAATCACTTAATATGTTAAATCAAATTATTTCAAAATTTTAATTAAAGTACTGCATAAGTTCACATGTTGAATTTTAAGAAAAGAGAAGTTGTACAGCCACAAAATGATTTCAAAAAAAAAAAATCCAAAACTAATCTGACTTTAATAAATTTCATATTTTAACACAAGAATTTTACAAATTTGAGTCTGTTATAAAACTATCGAAAGGAGAGAGAGAGAGAGAGAGATAGAACTCTGAGAAGTTATGAAACTTATGAATTTCTTAAAGAATTCAACGATATATATAGGCGTACAAAGGGAACTATGCAAGTTACTATGCAGTACTATGCTGACACTGTGCATATTTACTATGCAGTACTATGCTGGCACTATGCACTGTGCGATGTCGGCCATTTACTATGCCGGTTACTATGCAGTACTATGCTGGCACTATGCGCACTGTGCGATGTCGGCCATTTACTATGCCAGTTACTATGTAGTACTATGCTGGCATTATGCACTGTGCATTTGACGGCTAGCTCAAGGTGGTCATACAATTTTACAATGTTATTTTACAACACTCTCCCTTTGGATGACCACATATAATGAATATGCCTCGTTAAAACCTTGCCAAGGAAAAACCCTGTGGGAAAAAACCAATGGCGAAGGAAAAAGAGTACAATATTCATGTGTACCGTAAAATGCTTTAAGATTGCCTCATTAAAACCTTGCGAAGGAAAACCCAGTGGGATAAAACCTTAGCGAAGGAAAAAGAGTACAATCAGCATAAGTCTTCAAGACGTTACTCCCCCTGAAAAGTGCATGATAAAAGGTCTTCAAGTCTCCGCATTCCAATGTTCTGCACAATCTTCTTAAATGTTGCAGTTGGTAATGCTTTTGTGAATAAATCTGCCAGATTATCGCTTGATCGTATCTGCTTGACTTTAATTTCACCTTTTTCTTGAAGTTCATGAGTATAAAAGAATTTAGGTGAAATATGTTTGGTTCTATCACCTTTGATATATCCTCCTCTAATTTGAGCAATACAAGCAGCATTATCTTCGTATAAAGTTGTTGGACTATCATTAATCACTGGAAGACCACACTTTTCTTGAATATGTTGGATCATTGATCTTAGCCAAATGCATTCTCGACTTGTTTCATGAATTGCAATGATCTCTGAGTGATTTGAAGATGTAGCAGATAGTGTTTGTTTGATAGATCTCCATGATATAGCAGAATTTCCATAAGTAAATACATATCCAGTCTGAGATCTACCTCTGTGTGGATCTGAAAGATAACCTGCATCTGCATATCCAACTAATTGTGGACTTGAACCATATTGATAAAATAATCCCATATCAACCGTACCTCGAAGGTATCGAAGGATATGTTTAATGCCATTCCAATGTCTTCGAGTTGGTGCGGAACTATATCTTGCAAGTAAATTAACTGAAAATGCAATATCAGGCCGAGTGCAATTTGCAAGATACATCAGGGCTCCAATTGCACTGAGATAAGGTATTTCAGAACCAAGAATTTCTTCATTGTCTTCACAAGGACGAAATGGATCTTTCTGCACATTAAGTGATCGAACAACCATTGGAGTACTCAGGGGATGAGCTTTGTCCATGTAAAAGTGTTTCAAGACTTTCTCTGTATAATTTGATTGATGAATGAGAATTCCATTTGGCAAATGCTCGAGCTGCAGGCCGAGACAAAATTTCGTTTTGCCAAGATCTTTCATTTCAAATTCATTCTTTAAATATGTAGCAGTTCTTCTGATCTCTTCAGGAGTTCCAACAAGATTTAGATCATCAACATAAACCGCAATAATAACAAATCCGGAGTTTGATTTCTTAATAAAAACACATGGGCATATTGGATTATTCTCAAATCCTTCTTTCAATAGATATTCGCTAAGGCATTTATACCACATGCGTCCGGATTGTTTTAACCCATATAAAGATCTTTGAAGCTTAATAGAATACATACTTCTGGATGTACTCAGATTAGAAGCTTCAGACATTTTATATCCTTCAGGGATTTTCATATATATGTCATGATCTAATGATCCATATAAATATGCGGTGACCACATCCATCAACTGCATATCCAATCCTTTTATAACTGCCAAACTAATCAAATATCTGAATGTGATTGCATCCATAACAGGAGAGTATGTTTCCTCATAATCAATCCCCGGTTTCTGCAGGAAACCTTGTGCAACAAGTCGTGCTTTATATCGCACAATTTCATTACTTTCATTACGTTTACGTATAAATACCCATTTATATCCAACGGGTATTACACCCTTTGGTGTTTGTATAATTGGTCCAAAGACCTCTCGCTTTGCTAGCGAGTTTAATTCAGCTTCAATAGCTAATTTCCATTTTGGCCAGTCATCTCTACGTCGACATTCTTCGACGGTTCTTGGCTCAATTTCTTCATTACTTCTGGTAATGTCAAGAGCCATTTTATATGAGAATATGTTGTCGACAACAGTTTTATTTCTATTCAAAATTTCTCCTGTATTCATGAAATGTATCGAGATCTCGTTATTTTCAGGTACCTGTCCCTCTTCAAGGGAAGACATTTCATGAAATACCTCTTCAGGAGGTTCTTTCTCAGGAGATTTACTCTCTTCATGAGCATCAATTACTCTTATGGCCTGTGTTGGTATGGACTCTTCAGGAGTACCAAATTCATTTTGTATTTTCCTCTTTCGAGGAATTTTGTCCTTAGCACCAATAGGCCGTCCACGCTTCAGGCGTATCTTAGACTCGCCTATTGCTATTTTGGCAACTTGTCCTTCAGGGACTGCAATCCTTGCTGGAACATTAACAGCAGGAATATATGATTTTACCACACCTTTAGTGTCAGTAAATGCATCCGGTAATTGGTTTGCAACACTTTGCAAATGAATAATCTTTTGAACCTCTAGATTACATTCTTTTGTACGAGGATCAAATTGGGAAAGAGCTTTATTTTCCCAAGTAATTTCTTGTCGTGCTTCAGGCACCGACTTCTCATTACACAATGTTTGTCGTGCTTCAGGCACCGACTTCTCATTACCCATTGTTGGAAAAATGGATTCGTCAAAATGACAATCCTCAAAACGTGCCTTAAACATATCCCCTGTAAGAGGCTCAAGATATCTGATAATAGATGGAGAATCAAACCCAACATATATCCCAAGTCTACGTTGAGGGCCCATCTTTGTACGTTGTGGAGGTGCAATTGGAACATATACAGTACATCCAAAAGTACGAAGATGAGAAATATTTGGTTGCTGACCAAATGCAAGCTGTAATGGTGAATATTTGTGATATGCTGATGGTCTAACTCGAATTAATGATGCTACATGAATTATAGCATGTCCCCAAGCAGAAATAGGAAGATTTGATTTCATGAGTAAAGGTCTAGCGATTAGCTGAAGCCTTTTAATCAATGATTCAGCTAAACCATTTTGAGTATGTGTGTGGGCAACTGGATGTTCAACATCTATTCCTATTGACATGCAATAATTATCAAAAGCTTGAGATGTAAATTCTCCTGCATTATCCAATCGAATAGTTTTAATTCGATAGTCAGGGAATTGTGCTCGTAGCTTAATTATTTGTGCAAGAAGTTTAGCAAATGCAGCATTTCTAGTGGAAAGTAAACAAACATGTGACCATCGACTTGATGCATCAATTAAAACCATAAAATATCTGAACGGTCCACTTGATGGTTGAATAGGCCCACATATATCTCCATGAATCCTTTGTAAAAACGATGGAGATTCAAAACCAACCTTTGAGATAGATGGTTTGATAATCAATTTACCTTGAGAACATGCAGAGCATGGATATTCATTGGGTAAGATAATCTTCTGATTCTTTAGGGGATGCCCATACGAATTATCAATTATTCGTCTCATCATTATTGATCCCGGATGTCCAAGGCGATCATGCCAAGTCATAAATATTTTGGGATCAATGCACTTCTGGTGCATTACAACATGTGATTCAATTGTTCTCATTTTTGTATAATACAATCCAGATGAGAGGGCAGACAGTTTTTCTAATACGAGCTTCTGGCTCGAAATTATTTTAGTAATGAGAAGATGCTCTTTATCGTCTTCGTTAATGGTTTCAATATGACAACCATTACGACGTATATCTTTAAACTTAATAAATTTCTTCTGGATTGTAAAGAAAATAGAGCATCATCAATGCAAAATTTGGTGCCATTAGGCAACACAATATAAGCTCTTCCGGAGCCTTCAATTAGATTCGATGAACCGGAGATGGTATGAACATAGGCTTTACTCAATGTTAGATTTTGAAATATTTTTTATCCTTAAGAATTGTGTGAGTTGTAGCACTGTCAGCCAGACATACATCTTTATTATTCATCTCGGAGATAGAAAGTTCATCAATAAGACTCATGATTCTACAAAATATATAAAACTTTCATTACTAAAAAAAAACATTACAGAATAAAAATATTTTACAATAATATAAAGGAAATACATTAATTAAAAAGGAACACTTCCATGATCAACTCTACCACTAGAATCCTCAAAGAAATCAGAAACATCAAGACTTGTAATATCTTCTCCATCTATAGAATTTAAAGCATATGATGGTTCAGCAAAATTTGTTTCAAATTTCTTTGTTTTTCTTTTATGGAAGATTGGTATAAGTCAACCAAGTGTTTAGCTGTACGACAGGTACGAGACCAATGTCCAGTCATACCACATCTATGGCATTCATCTTCATATTTCTTTACAAATTTATTTTGAGGACCTTTGCCCTTTTCTGAGTTGAACCACTTCTGGTGGTACGGTGTATATCTATTATTTTCCCTTTTAGTGTGGTCACTTCTAGGACCTCCACTTCTATAGTTTTTCTTACCACGTCCACGCCCTCTTTTTCTTTGAAAAGATGCACCATTTGCTTCTGGGAATGATGTAAATCTAGTACCATTCACTTCAGGGAATGATATAGAACCAGTAGGACGTGACTGGTGATTTCTTAATAAAAGCTCATTATTTTGCTCAGCTAATAGAAGACAAGATATAAGTTCAGAATATTCCTTGAACTTTCGCTCTCGATACTGCTGCTGCAGGAGCACATTCGAGGCATGAAAAGTAGTATATGTCTTCTCTAACAAGTCATCATCAGTGACTTTTTCACCACATAATTTCAATAGCGAGCTAATTTTAAAGAGTGCAGAGTTATACTCACTAACACTCTTGAAGTCTTGCAACCTCAGGTGCATCCAATCATGACGAGCTTTTGGGAGGATCACAGTTTTCTGGTGTTCATATCTCTCCCTTAAATCATTCCACAAAATAAGTGGATTTTTCACCGTTAGATACTCAGTTTTTAATTCTTCATGAAGATGGTGCCGAAGGAAAATCATTGCCTTAGCACGGTCCTGCAGGGACCCTTGATTTCCTTCTTTAATTGTATCTCCCAGGTTCATTGCATCCAGATGGATCTCAGCATCAAGGATCCAAGATAAATAATTTTTCCCAGAAATGTCAAGAGCAACGAATTCCAATTTTGTAAGATTTGACATTTTCTACATATATAAATCAAGAACATAAGTATGTTTAATATTTCATATTTATTTTGAAAACTATAAAAATATATTGAAAGACTTACTTGAAGTAGAGGCCTTACTTGAAGTAGAGGACTATTAGCTTCAAGATCGTCAGAACTCTCGTGCTGATAACGTGTTATAAAACTATCGAAAGGAGAGAGAAAGAGAGAGAGAGATAGAACTCTGAGAAGTTATGAAACTTATGAATTTCTTAAAGAATTCAAC
This sequence comes from Carya illinoinensis, assembly GCF_018687715.1. Classification (NCBI taxonomy): domain Eukaryota; kingdom Viridiplantae; phylum Streptophyta; class Magnoliopsida; order Fagales; family Juglandaceae; genus Carya; species Carya illinoinensis. The sequence goes on along the minus strand of NC_056760.1, from coordinate 10,474,732 downwards.
GATATATATAGGCGTACAAAGGGAACTATGCAAGTTACTATGCAGTACTATGCTGACACTGTGCATATTTACTATGCAGTACTATGCTGGCACTATGCACTGTGCGATGTCGGCCATTTACTATGCCGGTTACTATGCAGTACTATGCTGGCACTATGCGCACTGTGCGATGTCGGCCATTTACTATGCCAGTTACTATGTAGTACTATGCTGGCACTATGCACTGTGCATTTGACGGCTAGCTCAAGGTGGTCATACAATTTTACAATGTTATTTTACAACAGAGTCACAATAAACTATCGTTTTTATAATCCAAGTAGTCGTCTCACTGAACTTTTTTCACAACAACTATTGCACGCATGTCGGTAGGGAAAAGTCTTTTAACTATTATATCCAAATTTGGAATCATTTGATTATTATAGCTTTGAAACTTCAAAAGTTTACCTTTTTATATCCAAGCGATTATAAAGTATGGAAGCATGCAAGTTTATACACCTTATTATAAACAACTATTTTTTGTTTAGTACGTTAAGTAATAACTTTGCCTTTCCTATTTTGAAAACATTAATTATTGACTTTTACTACTCATCATTTCACACATCACACTGCATATACCTCACTTGATTTTATTTTTTTTAATTTTTTTAGTTTTATTCCTCTTAAATTAATTGAGTTCTTATATTCATTATCCATACACCACAAAATCATTTGATAAAGAAAAAAATAAAAAGAAAAAATATTATATATAGTGTATGGTGTGAGATAATGAGTAGAATTTTTTTTATCTATATTTTACTTATTATGAAAATAGATGAGTGCTATAGCCACAAAATTATTATATAAAAAATAATTTTACAAATTAAAATAGTTTCACATAATTTGTCAGATCTACTTTATAATAAAAATAATTTTATAATTTAATAAATTACATAAAATTATAACAGTTTATATAATTACTTTTGTATAATTAATCACATTGTGGCTAGGTATTTCATTTGTCAAAATTACGGAAAAGTGATCGTAAGAAGTTGCAAAAAGTAATTTTAAATGTGATCCATGTTTATATGATGAATTAACCAAAACTTTCAATTTTAAATAGCTATTATATATATATATATATATTGAAAAAGAACTTATTTTTAATTTTATGAGAAACAGAGTTTTTGCGGGGCCTGAGAGCAAAGCAACTCTTTCAAAAATTATTTATCAACAAAATGTAACCTTTTTAATTATTTTATTTCATTTTATTTATTTATTTATTTATTTTTTTGCTCAAATGGATAACTGGAAATAAAGTTATATCCTTTTAAAAAGAAATTGAAAGAAAATAATAATAATAATAATATCTGTCATGGAAGTGGGAAAAAAAAGTTACCCAGGCGGCTCTTCGCGTCGGCCATCTCCATTCTCTGATACTTTCTTCGTATATATCTCTCGCTTTCTTTTCTTCCAACAGTAACGTGTTCAAACGTCAAAGCCTGAACTCATCAACGTCACCTTCGTCTTCGTCGTCGTCTTCAACCGGTATGTCCAGTTTCTCTCTCGCTCTGTCTATAAATTACAGTCATCTCAGATCTGTATACTTTGGCTTTGCGAAATCCCCGATAGTTATTGTATTATTATTTGATTTGTTACGAAAATGTGGTAGGGAATTTGATTGGAGCAACTATGTGGGCGATCATAAGGCGAAAAGTTGTCAACGGAAGCTCTTCGGCTTCGGTAAAATTTCTTCTATTGTGTTCTGGTTTCCTTTCAAAGCTTTCAGTATTGACTCCCTCATTGTGACGGACTTTTTTTTTTTTTTCTTTCTCTAGGTTTTCGGGCGACCATTGCGGGAGACTCGGCCTGTAACGGCGCCAGCAACGCGAAGTTACTCTACCAACGTCAAAGAGGTAAGCTCTTAAAGTCGATTTGTTTCCAAGAATCTCATACCTGCTGTGCTGTTTCTTTCTTTCCATTAGCGAAAATATAAGATTAGGTGATTGCTTGGAAATAACAACCATTTATTTGCGAAATTCAGATGCTTGTGCTTTGCCGCTCTATGGTTTTGTGAATGTTTGAACTGAATTTCCACCCGTGCTTCTACTTTTTTTCTCCTTTTAACATGGACTAGTTAGGAGCTTTAACTGATACTTGACTTTATACTCACCAACTAGGTTTGTTGGTTTGTATTATATCCGATAACATATTAAGTTTTTATTTTGCGCGAAAGCTCTTATGCACACACTTTGTTCTTGGTATTGGGTTTAATTCAATAGTATGGCATGCTTTGCTGATGTTCAGGATCAGAACTACTTACCTTGGTTTTACTTTACCAACATCTTTGCAGAGATTGCTGCTTGGAAGAGGCTCGAAAATTGTAGGCAGTGCTGGTCTTCATGGTTGTCTAGGTAATTAAACGTTTCAGCACTTTTGAGGCACATGTTGGGGATGAAAAATATTTTGGGTAATCGAGTGAGTGCTTTATTGATACTTTTGAATTGTGTCTGTGTTCAGGTTGTCCCATTAGTTCAAAGACGTTCAGGTCAGCAACATATTTGTTACTTGCTGCCCCTGATACATTTTGTCCGCAACTATAAGATGTCCTTTTTATCCTTTTTCCCAAGCATGTATTACAATTGAAAGAGAAAGGAAACTAAATGTGCTGTGGTTGGAGCAAGTTTGGCTTCTCCTTTTCAATTATCTTTGATGTCGTATTTCCCTGACATTTTCTTGTTGTATAGGGAAGTTCTGCCATTTCTTCAAGCAAATTCTCCTAACTACATGCCGTATAGGTCATTTTCTTCTGATAATGGTATGATATCTTTGTGGTCTTCTGGCGTATTCTCCTGAATTTGACATATGTTGTGTATTTTATCAAATAATCATTAACACTGTGTGCTATATGTGTATGAAGGTGATCTGGTTGATGCTGTAGTGCCCTTCATGGGTGAATCAATCACTGATGGGACTCTGGCAAATTTTTTAAAGCGTACGTCATTCTGATTATATATACTTGAATGCATCTGTTTTTAACTTTGTCTCATGTGCCTGTATGATAATAGATTTTGTGTACATATATACCTCAAATCTTTTGTCTGACTCATTGTTGATAAATTGGGAGCAGAACCTGGCGATCGTGTAGAAGTTGATGAACCTATTGCCCAAATAGAAACTGATAAGGTACATCCTGTGAAGTAACACTAATATAAGTTTTCCTACTTTGAACCATTCTGTTCTTATTATTTTACACGTGATGCAAATAGGTAACAATTGACGTGGCTAGTCCTGAGGCTGGCATTCTCCAAAAGGTAATCAGATTTGATGCAACATGTAATGATTAGAAGCTAGAATAAACTATATATTTGAAACTTCTTTTAGTATGAATAGGAATTTTGAATTTGTATTTGACTCTTTTATTCTGTAGTTTGTTGCCAATGAAGGTGATACAGTGGAGCCAGGTACCAAGATTGCTATTATCTCAAAGTCTGGTGAAGGCGTTGCACATGTAGCTCCATCAGAGCAACCACCTAGCAAGGCGGATTCTAAGGCATCTGCTGGAAAGGAAAATGCAGTCAAGGAAAAACCTAAAGAAGAAACCTCTCTTCCTAAGCCTAAAGCTGAAACTTCTCCTCCTAGGCCTAAAGCTCCTTCTCCACCACCCAATAAACCTTCAGCAACAGAACCTCAACTTCCTCCCAAGGAAAGGGAAAGAAGAGTAAGTCTTGGGATCCACTCTACTTTGGTAGGTCTTTTCGTTACTCAAATTAGTTGTTTAAAATTTTTCAATTTATATAACTGCAGGTTCCAATGACAAGACTAAGGAAACGTGTTGCAACACGTTTGAAGGACTCTCAGAACACTTTTGCAATGCTGAGTACATTTAATGAAGTTGATATGTAAGCTTTTCGTTTCTACCTGTAACCAATGTAACTTATTCTGGGACTTCATTGGTACAAGTCCACATATTTCAACTACTGATTAAAAAAAAAAAAAAAAAATGTACATGCATTTCAACTGAATTAGTCCTGAATTAGTCCTTGAAACAAAGATTTCTGCTGTCTTTGTGTATAATCTGGATATGATTGTAAATTTTCTCTTGTATACCATCTTGTGTACTTGGGCTATGCCTTTTATTATTAATACTACCGTTTTTACCTATCAAAAAAAAAAAAAAAATGATTGTAAATTTTTATCTACATACTGCAGATTTAAAATGAATTCCTGGATTTAGTTTTGGCACTTAGTACTTCTGATATAATATTTGAAATAATCACTACACATTGCCTTGTAATTCCTCACATTGATGTGCAACATATTCCAGGACTGGTCTGATGAAGCTCCGTTCCGATTATAAAGATGCCTTTGTTGAGAAGCACGGGGTGAAGTTAGGACTTATGTCAGGATTTATTAAGGTGCGTTTTCTCATGTGTGATTATTATTTTTTTTGATAAATAATAAAGCATACAAGAGGAAATACCTGCATACATCTAAAAACTAAAAAGGGCTAAAGCAAATCAAGAAAATTGTCTCCATTCAATACACTCGTGTGATTATTCAGTACCTTCTCATGTAGAAATACAAGTCTTCATGCATGTTCACAAACATTGATTTCCAATGTTGCTTGTCTCGTTCCAGGCTGCCGTAAGTGGGCTGCAAAATCAGCCAATCATCAATGCTGTCATTGACGGGGATGACATCATTTATAGAGATTATATTGACATCAGTATTGCTGTTGGTACTCCAAAGGTATGTCTCTGTTAACTTGTTTCAAGTTGATTTGTGAATGGGGTGTTTGAAAGTGTTCTGATAATTTTATTAGTCAAATATACGGTGCCTAGATTTTTTTTTTTTTTTTTTGGGGGGGGGGGGGGGGGGGGGGGGGTAGCAGGGTGAACTTCAAATCAGCTATATATATTGACATAACGCCTTGATGAAGTCATAAAATTATTACACTAATAAATACAAGGCTTATGTATCCAGAAAGATATTTGTCAATTATTCAGATGTATGGTTATAAATTGACAAAAAAGATTAGTATCTTACCACACTGATTGGTGGTGTAATGTGGACTCAACATGATGCACACGATGTGAAATAGGAGTGAGATCATTCGTATGCCTAATCTTTAAATTAGAATTTCCAGAAAAGAAAAAGGGCTCATCCAAGTGATGTAGATTTCATCTCCTAATATTTTTTGATTATTTGGCTTTATGGTTGCTGTTTTTCTCTAGGGTCTTGTTGTTCCTGTCATCCGCAATGCCGATAAAATGAACTTTGCTGAGATTGAGAAGGAGATCAACACCCTTGCAAAGAAGGCAAACGATGGCTCTATATCAATTGATGAGATGGCTGGAGGCTCATTCACTATATCTAATGGTGGTGTTTATGGAAGCCTGTTAAGTACCCCGATCATTAATCCCCCACAGGTATGATGGTCCACATATCCATTCTGCTTACATTGCTCTGGATTCTCCTTTGGCAACTGCATGCACGAACACACTAGCTTCTTTTAGGCAACCTAATTCCGCGCACTGTTTTTGGGAACTTGCTACCCTCAGTCATTTCCAAGTGTTGGCTTGATTGGATATGAGGAACAACAAAAATACCAAATATGGGTCCCAGAAATCTTAGTAGAAATCTTAGACTATAGTCATATTAGGTTGCGAGGCCCTCAGCAACTTAACTACTCATGCTCGTAAATGCTTACTACATATGATTGGAAAATGCTTTATGGGATGTTTCCACTGGCGTGGGCATTTCGACAATCCCAAGAACGCTTCCATTTGAAGGAGGGATTTTTTTTTTTTGGAGAGCTGGTTTTACCTTTCACCATTATCTAATGTATTTGTATATTTTTTTATTTACTTCTTTTGGCAGTCAGCCATCTTGGGCATGCACTCAATTGTGAACCGGCCAATGTTTGTTGGCGGGGAGATCGTTTCAAGGCCGATGATGTACATTGCCCTAACATATGATCATCGACTAATTGATGGAAGAGAGGCAGTCTTCTTCCTGCGTCGTATCAAAGATGTTGTGGAGGACCCTCGGAGGTTGCTTCTTGATATATGAGGACAGTGTAGGCCGCATGCTAGACCATCCCTTCTGGTGTGGCACTGTAGTTGGCTCCTCAGTTTACCCCGTCAGCAAGTTCTTCAACAGTGGCCTGTTTACATATGCAAGACTCGTTATATAACTTACACATTAAATTCCGGTTGAGTTTAAGTTTTTATTATGGCTCGGCAAACCCTTCCCTTCCGCCCACAAAACAGAAAAAGAGAGTTATAACCTTTATTTATCTTTGAAAATCTCATAGAAGAATAAAGTCAAAACTTTATTTTTTTTATTTATGTATTACCTTGATTTTTGACTGTATGTTAACAAAAGTTTATGTACGCCAAAAAAGGCCATTTTCTTGTATATTTGTTTGGTTTTTGGGTGAGTTTGATTCATCTACCAAGGTGTTGGAATCGATAGCACTGATCAGTGTGCCAAGGTAACAAGTAGAAAGCAGTGGATTAGTTTGAGATGGCATCAGATTGGGAGAATTTGACTGGGAGAATATTTTTCGTGAGATGTACTTGCAGAGAAAGCTCCTTGCCAAGGGCTTCTGTATTCCGGATTAGTCGGGATTTTATTTCAAAGCTGGTAGTCTGGTACCAATTAAGAGAGAGAGAGCAGTGGATGGTTGATGAACAGTGTTATGAGGATTGGTTCTGGGCTTCATTTCTTGTACCTAATTCTAAAAACAAATTGAGGAATAAGCCCCATATCTTCAATCCAAAAGCAGGAAAACTGACTTCAGCAAATGAATGAAGCATATCAAGTGGAGGGGGTTCTTTAAGCTTCTTGTTTCCAAGTGAAGAATGTATAAAAGGTGCAAGAAAATCACTTGAATCCGTAGAGCCTAGAGGGTAGCCTTTGAGGAGACCCGTTTGGCTCTTCCCTTTCCGATTTTAATTGTTTTCAACGTTTCTCGGGGAACTCTTACTGGATGAATCGTGAACCCATACATTTAGTAACGAACATCATAATCCATCATATTAATCCATTCCACCACTTATGTACCCTGCAAATGATTGTGGTAACCGTGGAACTTTATAAAGAAGTGACAAAAACATAATGGTACGTTCCACCTCCGACTTCTTGCAAATAGAAAACGGAAATTGAAATGGACAAGCAGTCAAGTTTATACAAAAAATGTCCAAATGAAAATTCTGGAGTTGATGTACCAAACTTGAATTAGGATGGCTTGTAGTATTTTGTTGGTACAAATGGCATTTTGGTGACAACCCCATCGTATGCCTTTCCTCGAATCACAATCTTAACTTTGGTGCCTGCCTTGTGTGACCCAGATTTCACATACCCCATGGCTATATTCTTCTTAAGGCAGGGGCTAAATCCTCCACTGGTGACTTCCCCAATTCCTTTTCCTTTATCATCCTGAATCTCACTGTGGCTTCTGGGAGGTGGTCCTGAAGAGAAAAACCCAGCACGCCTGACTGGTGGACCCTCTTCGAGTTGCTTAAGTATTACCTCAGCACCAAGAAAACCACCTTCAGCTCTTCTTCTCTTCCCTATGGCCCATGTGAGTCCTGCCTCAACAGGAGTTACATGTTGTTCCATGTCGTTACCATATAAACAGAGGCCAGCTTCAAGTCGGAGACTGTCTCTAGCACCCAGACCTGTCAATCTTACCTTCCCCTCAGATTTCTCCAAGATTGCTTTGGCAAGATCCACTGCATGCTCTGAAGGAACTGAGATTTCAAAACCATCTTCACCGGTGTATCTGAAAATCTCAGGAAAGAGGCAAGGCTAATAAACTTTCCTCTGTGGCTCTCTCCTAAAAATGAAAATAATTTAAGGTATATTCCTTTTTTATTTTTTTGTGGGTTGGAGAGTGGGGTGATAGGAACATTTGACATTTGTCCCCTGTTCTCTCGTTAGCTTGGATATAATAATGTTTTATTGTGATGTCACATGGATTGGTACAAAGGAGCACTTAAGCATGCTTCAGTCATGCTACCATTCAACAAAGAAGTATGCATGCATACCCTATCATACACCAAAGCACTAAGTTGATATAAGACAAACTGTCACTAGCCAAAAATTCAGAAAGGACCTTAGTATCTAGGCTCACACCATGCAAGGTGAATTGCTATTTCTAAACTAGAGAAAAAAGAAGCCAAAAAGAAGCATACCCGGTCCTAGTTAGAAAGCACTGCACTCCATTGATATCCAAGATACGGAACTCCCCAAAGAATACCTTGCTCAAGTCCTCTTTTGTCAGGTGCTGAAGAACCGGGGCAGCCAGAGGACCCTGCACCAGAGAAATCAAAGAAAATTATTTACGAAGTATACATGTTTCTTAATGGAATGTTCAAATAGCTAAAGAATCACTATCTTTTAATCAAAATGCAAGCATTAGCACGCTTAATGTTCAAAGACCATAGCTGATGGTTTGAATGACTTATAGGCAGATATAATCCCAGTTTTTAAGCTTAGCTTGCTAAGAGATAGGAGAACGTGATAAGAGGAATCTAGGATTAACCTGGAGAGCTAGAAGAGACCTCTCGTCATGGATGTGCCAGGAGACATCCCCACCTTTGGCCTTGAATGCCTTCATATGCTCCTCAATGTGAGCCAGATCCTTATCCCTACACCCTGCATTAACAACGAGGTATATGTGGTCCTCCTGCACCTTGGTAATCACTGAATCATCGATTGCTCCTCCCTTCTCATTTGTAAAGACAGTTAGTGACCCAGTTCCAGGGGCGAGCCCAGCAACATCAGCAATGACAAGCTTTTCAAGGAAAGGTATGCAGTCCTTTCCCTTGAGGCTCAACCCGCACATATGAGAGACATCAAAAAGGCTGCCATTCTGCCGACAATTCAGAGTAGAATCCATGATTGAGTCCTTGTATTGGATGGGCATGCTCCATCCAGCAAAGGGCACCATCTTCCCACCGTTAGCAACATGGAAGTCATGGAGAACTGTCTTTTTCAGCTCTGCTTCTGCAGAAAAGTATCGACGAGCGACAGTCTTCTTATCAGCCTGAGCAAGCCGACGGGTTAATGTTTGCCCAAGTTGCCACAAACCCCCTCCTCTCATCTTCTTAGCAAAAAATACCTAATGAATAAAATTGGAGGAAGTTTTAGAGACAGATTAAATCATCAAAATCGTTGCTAATAAAATGCCAATGGCTTCAAAACAGAAACCAAACAATTACAGAGATTTCTCAAGGTCTCGATAATCCAAGATTTTGCCACTCTGTTTTCAAAGGACGTGCAAAAATTAGTGCAATAATTTTATTAATGGTAATTATTATCATAATTATTATTATTATGTTTGATGTTTGGTGGAAACTAAATCCACGGCCTCTATATACAGTATTTTGCAGGGACTAGTTGGTAGGTTGAGAACATGACCATAATCACAAAGACGATACAGAAATGATATAAGTTTTCGAAGTCATATATGCAAATTGTCATATTATCATCCTCTGCTATCTGGAATACAGTGGCCTCATTTCAAACAACAAGAATGCATCATTTTATCGAATCAGCTCCCAAAGAATATTCAAACACCGTGTACAAGAAAAACATTAATAAAATCTCCCCCGACCATCACTCAATACAATCTCATATAATCTTCATTGGGAAGTTCACTCGAATTATCTCAATGAAATGAAAACCACCAAAAAGTGTCCTTGAAAAACCCGTATAATCCAGATACATATAACAAACGAATCAATGACAGTCTTTCAAACAACAGACATTGCAACCAGTCATCCGGATCTCAATACTGTTTCTCCACACCCTCATTTGAGTAAGCAACCAATCACACAGATCTTCTAATCTCATATAAGAAAAAAAAAAAGGTACGACAGAAGAGCAAAGATCATTACTGAACAAACCCAGAAGACATTGAATTGCAGAGAGAGAGAAAAGAAGATGGACGGGGAAAACACTTACAAATACGGGTTCTCTTCTTCCGCCTCAGCTATCTCAAGAACAAGCAAATCTGAGAGCCCGAAAGAGCATCTCTTGCACTAAATAAGGAGGGTGTCTTTTATACATGCATGGATATATATACCGATATGCAAGGTTACAATTAAAAGGGAAAAATATTAGGAGGGGTTGGTGGGTAATGGCCTAGTGGGTGGAGGTAAGGGCTTCTCTTCCACATGGAGACATCCAACAAAACCCCATCGTTAGCGAGTGGTAGTATCGCTACCAGACGACCACACCTCATCTCTCTCTCTCTCTCTCTCTCTCTCTCTCTCTCTACGCGTTCGGATGTCAACTCATCGTACCATGTTACATGTGTACTTTGATTATTTGGTACTCTAATTTTGGCATCCTACAAGAAGAGTTGATAGTTTTATTTTTTCAAAGTAATTAAAAATAAATGAGATTATTAGAATGTATAAATATTGTGCACTTGTTTAAATAAATAAATAAATTTGAGACCTATTTAAAAAATAAAAATTCTATATGCAGTTATTTTTGTGAACTCTTTTGTGTACTCTAGTGATATGATTGGTTGTATATTAAAAAAAATTAATCTAACCAATTATATCAGTGGAGTGCGCAGGGAATACACAAAAGTGACTGTATATAGCATTATTTTTTAAAAGAACTATATTTTTAAAGATGAATTTCACTTTTAAAAAAAAAAAATACACATGACTTGTACACTCTGAAACTGTATTTAGAATTACTTAATATTAAAAACTAAAAATACATAAGACATTTAATTAGAGACATAAAAACTTAGATTACAAGTTAAACGCTAAAACTTGATTGATTTAACTATCAATAGTAATTGAGATTTCTAGTCTTTCATGTGAATAGCAAAATATTTTTATAGCCCAATTAGAAAATTTTCGCATCAGTTAATATGAAAAATGTAGATTGGTGTTTACACTTTATTGTTATTATTATTATTATTATTAGGTTCCACATTTAGGTGGTGTGTATTTTGTATTGTAAAGCCTAGAACTCTTGCGGATAATTACTACATAAGATTATATAGATTTTGAAGTGGGAGGTCAAATGAGGAGTATGTGTAGCTTAGAGGAGTCAAGTTCAGGAAATCAAAATGACACAACACCTATAAGTTTGTTGAGAGATCGCTGTGGAGGGAAGGGAAGGAAACAAAATACTTTAGTTTTGAATTGGGAGGTATTGCTTTAACTGATCAAGTTGGTGAACAGAGGTATTGGCATGTTAATATTTGGCTTATTTTGTGTAAATTGTGTGTTATTTGGGACAAAAACTTGGCAAGTGAGATTGTAGTAGGTGGCCATATGTAAGCAACTAAAGAGTAATGTTCGATATAATTATAAAGTGTGCAGTGTCGTGTAATCATTTTTTCAAAATAGTGGTGTCAATTATTAAAAAATTAGTTTTTTTTTTATGTAAATTCTATATTTATTCAATTTTTTTAAAGAGATTACGCAGTGCTTACGCACTTCATAATTGTATATAACATTTCTCAATCTGGGATCCTCATAAAAAGATCAATTTTTTTTTAACGATAGACCTTACTTTTTTTTTTTCGAAGAAAGTATGAAGGAATTATAAATTTCAAAACTGTATTTAGTATTATCCACCAAAATAAGATTGGTAATAGCATTTAAGTTTGAAGGTCTCCTTCTTTTTCCACAGGTGTGTGGGCACCAAATGCATAACGGTATACCGATTCTGTATAATTAAGAGTGATTATAAATAGATCAAAATTATTATAAATAGGTTGAGTTCTTAACGAATAATAAAATATCGATTTGAATTGAATTTTTTTAATAACGTCGAATTGAGAGTGAGCGAAGCTTCAAAATTTGTTCAGCAAAAAATGGATTGAGCATGAGCAAAACTTAAGCTCATTTATTAAACAAATTTTAGGTCGTGCAAGTTTGACTCGATTGATATAAACTTGTAAAATTACTTACTATAGTATAATTTTAAGAAGGTGATAGGATATCATAAGGATAAAAAAATGTAAGAAAATTCTAGATCGCTTCCTCACATGATTAATATAGTTAGAATTAGTTTCAAATATAAAATCTATTTCAATTAAAAGATCGACATAGTTTTTTTTTTTTTTTAATGGGTGGGAGTTCGAACATGTTTCTCTTATTTGGAAATCAGGCCTTATACCATCTAGTCTAAACAATTTTGACAAAATATCAACATAGTTAAGTTTTAAAATTGTCATTGGGAGGGAAGTTTCCCTCTGATCGGGTCAGGCTGATTCCCCTCCTCAAAGGCCCATCTAACTTATGAACGGTCCGTCTCAAAAGGAAGAGGATCAGGGCCCAGCCTGTGTGGTACACGTCAAGAAGGGAGAGGCAACCACATCACTAGCGCACACGACAACTCACACGTATGGCAGGGATCACGTTGTATTAAATATACAAAGAGGACAGTCAGGAGCATGTGGCTCAGATGGCATGAGACCCAGCTTCTATAAGAGAGGTCTTGGGTTCGATCCCCCTACCCAATCCCTAATATTAAAAAAAAAAAGAGGACAGCAAGCAACAATCCCGAAAAAGACCCACATTTTCCAAAAATTTAGATAGTGGGCGCACTCCCCACACCTACCACAAGGGCAGGATGTGCAAGAAAGCATGTCCATATTCAATGCGGCGGCATGGCACCCTGAGCAGCAGGTAATCGTCCTACCATAGACAAGGCGCCTAGTACGGTGCACAAACACCCCATTGGCAAAGTGGGACCCACCTCGGTTTGGGTATAAAATACCACATTGGGTATGAACTCTCATTTTTTTTTTTTAGAATACCATATCTCATCTCTAAGGGGTTCTGCTTGATCACTGGAACCCACCTCGGTTTGGGTATAAAATACCACATTGGGTATGAACTCTCATTTTTTTTTTTGGAATACCATATCTCATCTCTAAGGTTCTGCTTGATCACTGAGAATTTTTAGATGAGAATTTTGAGTTTTAAGATTAAATATTAAAATATTATATTTTAATATTATTATTATTTTAAAATTTGAAAAAATAAAAAAAATTAAATTTTTTATTATATTTTATATAAAAATTTAAAAAAATTATAATAATAAAATAAAAATTTTATGTTTGAAATAAAAATTCTTGATAGCCAAATATTACCTCAATAATTTGGGCGTCGAAGGTGTCATTGATATCTTGATCCACAGGCCTTCACCCTGTGTGTCTTGTATAGGTGAGAGAAGTGGTTTGGGATACAAAACACGTCATTAACCGTGAACATCTCATTAAAATCGTAAAATAAAATTTAAAAATATGGTGATGAACGGGAGGTTCAAATTATCTAAATATAACACAAGTATTGTATAATTTTTATACAGTTTTTAATAAAAGAAATTCCTTTTTTAATTAAAAGCTATGTAAGTTAAATAAAGTTTTAAAAAACTCATTTATTAATATTAAACATTTGTGCAAAGATTATATAATAGCTATTTTTGACGAGTAGAATATGTTAAATTTACGTCCACCAATGTTTTGTTTTGTCACTGATCGGTGGCTATGGCGGGGCCGGGCTGGCCCTCGTGGACCAATCCAAGAGCTGACTCGTCTGCCAAAGCGAGCCAGAAATAAGCAAAAACAATTGGAAAATTATTTCGCGAGGCAATTCAAGTTTTTGTCGGGGCTTATATTAGATTCTAGAGCAGAGAATCTCCGCAGCCATTCAAAAAATTGGTGGCTTTGCTTCAGCAACTTCCACAACCTTACAACTGATTCTTTTTCAATCCTAACTGCTCTCTCTCTCTCTCTTCGTTGAACCTTTCTCTTTGGTCCTTGCTGGTTCTTGACTGCTTTGTTTCAGTTCTTTTCTTTCCAAACGAGTTCATTTGGACCCTAAAAAGGTAAGTCATATCCACCTTTGCTTTCATTCTTGTTTTTGTAGTCCTTAATCTTAGTTTGCTGGGTTTATATTTTTGGTATGCAACTTGTTGGGTTTTTTCCCCCCGAATAAACATGCTACCTTTAATAGGAGATTTTTTCATGAGATTGGACCCAGTTGATTTGCTCAATTTTGTTCGGTTTCCCTCTTCTGGTATTTGCTTGGTGTTTACTCTTCCTTTTTCGCCTTATGGTTTGGTATACGTGATTCAGTTTTGCTTATCGAAGGTGTTAATTATCATGGTCCAATCATGGTGATGCTGTACGCTTCGGGGGCCATAACATCGCATGAAGCATCTCCGTGCAAGATTAGCCATGTGAATCCCTTGGTTAAAATCACTTCAGTCTGTCCCAGCGTATTAAGAAACCCATGTAATAATGTCATTCATAATTCCTCATTTTCTTGGAAAGGCCGTGATCAACTTAAGACCCATCATTTATTACACCATGTAGCTCCAAAGAGATGGCTGGTAATTGAGCAAAGACTGCTGCCTGAACTGATTTTTTTCCTTTCATCTCTCGAAGTTTTGAGGTTCTATTTAAGTGCTTGATATATTTAGTGCCTTATTATGTATCATAGTGTCGGTTGCACGAATCAATTTCAGCCGATGATGATGAATACCGTTCATCGCGCAACATAGCAATCAGTCTGTTTAAGCGATACAAGAATGCTGTTGACCGGGGAGGCGGTGACAACCTAAAAGTATATTCATTGGTTTGTTTGTTCTGTTCTTTAGGCAATATTTTAATGCCTTTTCCAAATAATGCGTTTGGTAAATTATAGCAGGAGTTCATCAGTGCTGGAGTGAATGCGTATGCACTGGGCTGTACTGATGAAGGATTAAGGAAGGAACTTAATGATATGAAGGAATCTGGTGTTGAAATTGAAGCAATGCAAAGTTATGGTGGAATCACTAGTTTGAAATCCAAGATTATCTCAGAGGAGGTAAGTCATGACTTCTCCATACTTCAGCAAGAACTATTTTTCATGGTGCGACTGATCTTGAGCATGACTACTTGCACAAGTTATATTTTTTTCCCAAGGATTATGGTTCTCATCATTGTAATAGATTTTAATCAGTTTATCTGAAACAAAGAGGCTCATCTTAGTCGATTGCAGACCAAAGAAACATTTTTTGTTAATAAACTTGATCATGGATTTGTGTTCTAGATGCAAACTACAGTACAACCTCTGTGATGGAGAAATTACATTTGCTATGATTTTTAGTTGGTCACTAGATCTGTTGAATGATTTGGGGTGTAATCTCATATATTTTTTTAATTCTATTTCACAATGCAGGTTGATGAGTGCATTCTGTGGCTAAGTATCATATTCATCACCATCTTGTGTACACCACAACCAACTATTGTTAGATGGTCATCTACGCCTCCTGTGTCAGATGAAGTGAGGCTTCAGTGGAAAGGCTTTTGTGCCGTTATAGCAAATGCATACTTTGTGAGAGGAATGGCATGGTGAGGTGCTTTCAGCATATTTGATATCATCTCTTACTTTCATGAGCATTATCAAGTGTGTTTGTATTGTGGTAATTTGGCAGGCAGCTTCCGGAAATGGATGAAGCCTGCCATCTTTTTATCTATGAAATTAAAATTACTCTTCTTCTCAGGATATGGCAACTTTGCACTTAAAACCTGCCTCTTTGATATTTTTCACGTGTGTAGATTGTAACTCTGCCCATGCCCCTGGTGCCTGAATCATTGATTATTTAATTGCTTTTTGGAGATTTAAATCCTGCATTCAGCATGGCCTCAGAACCCTTTTTAGCTAATCATTACTTATGTTTGATGAAGGCTTCCGGTAAAGACTCTTCAACTAGAACAAATGGCAGTAGTTGGGCTAGCTGAGGAGCCATCGGTCGTTGCTAGTCGAATGCGATTAGTGTTTAGCACACTCGAGGTTAGCTATTGGGAACTGGTTTTTCCAATGAATGGTAGGAGAGGATCAATGATGATATTAGGTCTACTGTCTTTGATGATCTAGAACTGAGAAGCATAAAGACATTGGCCCTATGTGTTATTGGTCTATCTCTTGCAATCAAATTTTTTTTTTTTTTTTGAAAAAGTAAGTATATATTCAAAACCTCACTTTTGGTGGAGGAAAACCACCTTAAAAAGGATAAGGTGCATATACACACACTAGACAAAGTTTCCAAAAATCATTTATAACGTAAACAAGGCAGTCCCGCCTTGTCTAGCCTAAATGCTCCTCTCACCTCCTGTGGCAGGTCTTGCTTTTGTAGTATCTCCATACTAGATCCCCAAGCCCCTATCTTAGCCAGGTAGTCTGGGGCTTGATTCACTTCCCTGTAGATGTGCTGAACTTGTACTTCCATCCTCAACGCTGTCTCCCTTGCCTGTTTCCATGCTTCCTTGACCATCCAGCTTACTTCATTTCCACGTTGCCACCACCCACAAATCATCCTTGAGCCGGATTCCACTTTCACATGAGTTATTTGCATTTTGGTGCACAGCTTAAGCCTGTCTACAAGAGCCAAAGCCTCTGCCATGGCATTTGAACCCTCCTGGCAATCCATTAGTTCCTGAATCTTGATGTTAGAAGAAGTTGCTTTGTGGAGGATGGTGGACCTTTACTTTCATTTCTATCCTTAAGTTTTTATATGGTGGTTGTAAAATCATTTCTGTTGTTTCTGATTGAATACAGTGAATGTGCATTTGATTAACTTGTCGACTCGTGCAGGTGGTGAGTCCACAGTGGCCTAGAGTATAGTTCAACATAATTTGCGAAATTTCCGTTTTCCTTGGTGCCGATGTCATGCTTCTAATTCGATTTGGAATTATAAGTTAGCGAATCATAATGGTCTGTCCAAAGAGAAAAGTGTAGCATTGCTTTCATTAAGTTGAAATAAATTCTCCAAGTATACATTTTTCCTGAAAATATTGCATGTACTGCTGATTTTCTTATGATGTATGATATATCTTTGCATATATACGTGCTTCGGTCCATTTTAATTGGCAAGTAGGAATACACCGTCTCCAGAGCATCCAATTACCAAAGTCGGTTCCTGTTTTTCAGTATTAAGAGCCCATTTTTTCATTCATGGCCTGCTAACGCAACCACGATCTCTGTTTTCACAAATTGTTTTTTCCTTTGCATGGTTTGGTTGGTATTTAGTTGGAATAATTGTTAATCTTCGCCTCTCCATCTGTCACTTTCCATTTTCAAAAATTATATTACTGCTGTGATTTATAAATAAAAAATAAAAAATAAAAAAATAAAAAAGAAGAAGAAGAGGAGGAGGAGGAGAGTCTAGAGTGGATCGTCACTTGCTGAACAGCTGCTTTTGAGCCAAGAAAAATACACTCGCCTCCCCCTTCTTTCTCTCACCAGACTTGGGGGCAAGAGGGCGAATGCACACGCGTATACAACTCACAGATGGAAAAGAAAATATAATTCGCTCACTTTTGATGCTAGAGGGTGTGAACCGCCATTAGTCTCATTTATCTGCCTCTCATAATACAATCAAATAATAAAAAAGAGATCAAAATTGAGAAATTATCATAAGTCTGCAGATGTAACGAGTGCAGTTGTGTCTTTTAGAGCCTTCAGTGCACGCCAATGAACAGCACTTGCTGTTTCTGATGTTCCCATCTGTTTAAAAGTAAGGAAACAAAGAACAAACTCGTGAGCACATTCGACGACATAAATAGTTCTTTCTCGTAAAAAAAAATCATTTGAATATCGATAAATTGGAATGTGACTATACAATATATCCATACAATATATAAATAAACAAGAAAATCTCTTCTCATTGGGATACAAGTACCGCAGAAACCTTACTGATGACTCCGTCTGAATTTTCAAGCAATAATTCACTCGACAAAAAGACTCTTTTAAAAGGTCACTCGGGGACTTTGATATTTGAGAGTGAAAATTGCAGAGGTCGAAATGTAAGATTGTTATGCTAAGCTAGTGAGCCGCAATTAGGGATGCTGTTGTACTTCTCAAGCTCATTGTATGGTATATAGCTCAGCTTCCAGAATAAATAAATTGCCCTCCCCACCCTTCAAAGATCGTAGAGTAGAGAAAAGTTTACCTTAGTCTCCAGTGAATAGTAACCTTGCCACAAGCTCACATTTTGGTCAAAAGCAGCAAGTGCGGATTCATATAATTTCCGGGCATTTACAAGGCCATCTTTATTGCCGACAGATGCAAGATTTGATTCTAACTCGATGCAGTTTCTGTATAAAGCAAGACCAGGACGTGGTAAAGCAAGAAATCTGCAGTTGAAACACAGTATATATAGTTCAGAAACTTTTAGTTTAGCAACTGCATGAAGTAAGATTACTAAAAGGATGCACCAATACATGGAGTGTAATTTAACACGGTCAGATAATTTAAATTTCGATTTAATTCTTAAAATAAAAGCTTGGGAACTCATGATCTCTCAACATACCGCTTATATATCTCTCTTGCACACTGAATTCCATCCTTAGGAAGAACATAATTTACAATAGCAGCGGAGAGGGAAAATCCATCTTCACTGCCACCATTCCTAGCTAATGAAACAAGAGACATCTCTACCAACTTGTCAAAAATATGCTTGTGATTCGCAAAGAACTTCAGGGCCTGCAATATGAAATGATGTGAAAGAGAAATATATTACATCTTTGAATCAAAATTATTTTTTTGATAAGTATCTTCCAATCAAAATTATATAAATTAGAATATATAAAAGATCCAGTCCAAGTTGATTTGGTACAACACAAACAATTAACACAAGTGTTTACAAGTAGGACTCAAGCCCCAAGCTGTTCACATTTAAGATACTGATCTGAAAACATCAGAAAAGATTTTATTTGAGGTCACATGAAACCAGTGCTATAAATTACTAAGAGCTAAGACAAATCACTTCTTATTATTAGTTCAAAGATATTTATATCAGGCAGTAGCTGGTTAAGCCATTGAGTTTACCAAAAGTCAATTTCATTAATAACAGCTTTGTGGCCAAGGTTTTGAGCCGCCCAAGTCAAAATTCCGAAGATTTAAGTCACACAACGAAACAAATGCTGTCTCATACTTATAATAATTCAATTTCAACAGAATAGAAGGCAAAGTATGTGGGTAAATAATACATACCATTAGCCACAAGCTTTCAGCTTTAGAAACAGGCACTTTTTTCAAGATTTTTGTTAGGAGTTCATAAATGGATAGCAGATCAGCTTTACTTGGAGAAGGAGAATCCTTTGTTATGCATCTAATCTCTATCGAGACCCTTAATACCCATAACTGCACCGAATCTGACAAATTCCCACTGCAATACTTTTCTGCCAGTTTTCTGGCTTCATCCAATCTTCCCAATTGCAAATAAAATGAAATATGTTGGCAAGCAAGATCCTCAGTAATGCAACCCATTGTTTCAACCTTCTCATATACCATCAAGAGATGTGAACTATAGTCAACAGTATGATCAGAATGTTGGTTTTCTTCTTTTTGGGGATCAATTATACCCATCAAAAACTTTGCATACAGATTAAACATTGTGGCTGAAGGTACGACTTTTAAAGCCTCCTCGTAAACCTGCGCATGGAAAAGCATCCAAGGTGACCATTAGATTTATATAGGAATAAATCAGATGATGAATATATGTCCATTTCAATTTCATTGTATGGTAACTCAGGTGTTTGTACAGTTATCAACAATGCAGGAACACCACATATGAAAATTTCATTGGTTCATGATTTCAGTAGTTCAGAAGCATTTGTACCTCAATTGCTTTTTGCGCCTGAGAAAGAACTATTTCTTCTTCATTCATCCCTGGTGCACTTTTAGGATCATCAAACCTAAGTCTTGCAAGCCAATCCCAATATTCTGGATCTGTCGAAAAGTCTCTCTTCAGGTCATTTAGCATCTCCTTACATATATCATCTGACTGTGATAGGTCCATTGCTTCCAATATTTCATACAACTGCTTTCTCAGGCTAAAACTAGAAGGGAGAGCTTTGACTGCAGCATTATAGATAGTTCTTAGAACACTCAAACCTTGTTTTTGAAACAAATCTAGTTTCATCTTTGACTCCTCATTGTCAACATTCAATCTTTCGTTATTTATTTCATCATCTTTAAGGGACATAAACAAATCCTTATTTTCGTCTCTCCACTGTTTTTCATCAGCAAGTCTATCATCACGGACCAGAGTTCCCTCGTCCTCTCCAAGTGCAACCTTCCGGGCTTTTAACTTATTAAGGTATGTGAGTTCCATCCGAAGATATTCAACCCACAGTTCTTCTGAAGTTGGGCAGACTCTCAAACCACTCTGCATCAGAGCACGAGCAGCCGCAACATTTAAGTTATGGTCAAATTCCCATGCTGCAGCATAAATCCAAACTCCAGGGACCTTTGGATGAAACCTAATTACCTGGGCCAGGACCTGCAAAAGTTCTCGAGAGGAGTAATATTTTGTCAGAACATGTAGTAAGAGAACTCGTCCTCAACCGTTATAATTGGTGAAAACACTGAGTTACACTTGACTAAACCTAATGCTGCCAAACGGATTGGGTAATTCATCAATTCATAAACTCAATGGGATTAATACGAATGCCACTGCGATCGCCGCTATTCTTATTTTTAGTTTATCCATGATTTTACCCATCAAAAAAATTACTAATGTATATATCGCATACAGTTTCACATTCAGTCTCACTAACTCCAATTTATCAGAAACCAAATAGGGGGCATCAAAGGTTTGAATTTTTTATACACAATAGAGCAAAAAAGCCGAGTCTAGTTTTCCAAATTGGCTGAACCCTTGAGCTTTCAATAACTAACAACCAATGCAAAATAAACAGATAAAACGTAAACCATTGTGTCCTTCTCTTCTAATTTTCTCAGCGAAAGAAACATTTAAGTATCCTAACAAGTACAAAAGATCGTTACAGCAGACCCAATTTTAAAAATTTCAGCTTAATTTAACTCGACCTTCTCATTTTACAATCAAAAGCATTACTTTCCTTCACTTTCTCTGCAACAAAATAGTGTCAAAAACAAAGTTTGAGAATAAATTTATGTACCTTCTTCATTCTCCCATTCCTTCGCCGCCTGCAAAACTCAAGATACCGAAACCACAAATCGATATCGCCCTTGAAGCGCATAACGGCGAGCCGGTAAATCTCTACGATCCTGGAGACGCCGGCGAAGTCCGATACGGACTGCTTCATCTTCTTGTTGCCTTTGGCCTTGAGGTCACGAGCCACCGACTTCTTCCTGAGGCGGCGGAGCGAGTCCAGCTGAGTCTCGTAATCGATGTAGGCCAGGTAGTCCTGCTTGAGCGGGCTAGGGCGCTTGAGCCTGTACTCGTACTTGCGGCGCTGCTTAACGATCTCGGCTATCTCCCGGCGCGAAAAGAGGCCTCGTATCTCGAGGTCGTCGAGCTCGTCCACCATGCGCTCGAGCCGGTACTGCACCACGTCAGCCATTTTTCCTTCTGAGGTTCAGTAAGTGGACTCGGTGGGGCTTCGGAACGGTGTGAGAGGAAGGAGAGGAGAAGAGAAGAGGAGAGGTCTGAGTATGTGAAACGGCTCTCTAGGGCGGTTGAGAAAGAAGAATGGTGTTTTCGCTTGTCATGGGCCTGGTTTGGACCAATTTCGTTTTTGAGATCGAAAGTAATAAGTGGGCCAAGATGTCTCCGGTCCAACATGCGCTAGGCCCAGAATAGCAAAAGGTAGTGCAACCCTTGTATTATCTTTCAAAACTTTAGTCCAAAATCACATTAAAAACAGACACTTTAGTCCAAAATATGATTTTTTTTTTTTTTTTTTTTTTTGCATCGTGTTTTTAGGAATTTATTTTCATACTGAGTTTATCATTTCTTTCAAAATTAATTTTATGAGATATTTTATATAATTATACATTTACATGATTATCATATAAATTTTATTACAGTATTATCAACTAATATGACTAAGAATAATAAATTAAAAAATTCTATTCTCTCGCCAATATGTGGAGCACACGTAATAAAGTTTTTATATAGTATAATTTGATTGAAAATATAAATTTTAAAATTTTTCAAAATCTTTACAAATTCAATATTACCATTGAAATAATGTGGATGATGTATTCTACATACCGACTTGATAATAGAATAACTCTAACAAATTTAAGTTGAAGAATAATATTACCAAGTTAAAAAACATTACTTGTGAGTAGATTGTGTCTCTGGAATATCAAACTCAGATAAATTTAGACACCAACTGATTAATCAAGTGTACCTCTCAATCTTAAAGAATTTCTTAATACATAGAGTTGAGTTGGAGCCAAATTCAAATATTTCACCACCAATTATTGTAATTTATGATATCCTTACCTCTCATTTATTAATGAACGTATCATGTGTTTGTGACAAAGTATCCTCATCCAAAACAATCAACACTGAAATTCCTAACTGATTGAGAGGTGGTCTTTCAAGTTTCAACTACCCTAGACATGCGTACTTGTGACCCAGTCAACAACTAGTAGTTCATACATGCAGTCTTCTGCCAGAGAAGAGAAGAGAGAGTTGGTTAATCACACATATTAATGAACGTATCATGTCTTTTGAGAGACAGAGAAGAGAGAGTTGGTTAATCACACAGATTGTAGGGGTTGGTTTTGTCTTGAATGTAAATCCACATTGGCACTGCATCGAGGCTTGATAATTGCATTGGATTAGCATCAAATCCCAAATTTCAGAAGCTTGCTTGCCCCCATCACTTTGGCCGCACCATTTCATGGCATAAACCACCTATCACCATTTGGTTTCTTATCATAATTCCATGTTAATTTCCAATTAAAATGGTAAGCAAAGTTCCTTTAATTGGGTTGAGTTGTATCTTATTCTCAACGTGGTAGACAATTAAGCATTCTATCAAATCATACAAAATTTAACATCAGTTTATTTGGTTTATTGAATATAAAAAAAATAAGTAAGAAAATAAGAAAAACATCAACTTATTTCCTAATTATTCCTCATCATATTAGATAATGAAACCACAGAATAACTCGTACATCAATAATTGTGAACATTAGCCAGACATTGGCACTAAGTAACTAGCATTGGTGACAGATTCTGAACTCAAGGCAATCCACCTCCGATACCTCCACCAGCTCCTCCGCCATATCCACCCCCAACCCCACCGCCACCATTGCCACCGCCTCCAAACCCTCCACCACTGCCACCTCCAAGCCCTCCAGCTCTAGACCCAAAGCCACCTCCAGATCCACCTCCAAAACTCGAGCCACCACCACCAAACCGTCCACCTCCACCTCCACCCAAGCCAGAACCCCCGCCAAGCCCAACTCCACTACCCAAGCCAGAACCTCCACCAAGTCCAACTCCACCACCCAAGCCACCCTGCCCACCAGCACCAAACCCTCCACCTCCACCTCCACCCAAGCCAGAACCCCCGCCAAGCCCAACTCCACTACCCAAGCCAGAACCTCCACCAAGTCCAGCTCCACCACCCAAGCCACCCCGCCCACCAGCACCACCACCTAGCCCACCACCATAACCAGGGAAGTGGTGGAAGAATGTCTTCTCCACTTTAAATGTACCGGCCTTTTGATTGACAAGCTCTCTAGCATGAGTGCAAATAAGTGCACCGAGAAGCACCACCAAAAGAAGCTTAGAATCCATCTTTTCTGAGATACTAACCAAGATAATGTTTGATGAGAAATGAAGTTAGGAAGGAGAGAATATATAGAAGATTGAGAATTGAAAATGAGGACAAATGGCGGTTGTGAAGGTCTTAAATTTTGTACATGCTGTCTATCATCTATAATCCATGTTTCTACGGTAAATGGATCGGAGCCAACTGCCAGTGGTGAAAAAGAGACCCATTCCATGTTGATGAGCAACCTGGATGGATCTGTTCATATTCTTTAGCCTTTTTCCACCCCTTCTCTCTTTCTCACTCCCTTCCTCCTCCCCGTCCCTTACTCGTCCTTTAATTTTGCTGTTAGATTGGAACTTCCTACATGTTTATACCTAATTGATGTAAATTAAGGATGTCAAGTGAGAATTCGATCTGGTATCATAATGATCATATATGAAACTTGCTTATAATTATTCTGAAACGTGTTAAGGTAATTATTGCATATATGAACATGTAAACCTTCCTTCAACCAAGAAAATCACTGCAAAAGGTCTGAAGGTGTAAGGATACATGAACATAGCAACTTTGTTCTCTTTTTTTTTTTCCATTATTAATTTGATGACTTTTACTGACACATTATTTGTACCATTCTCCCAAAAGAGACATTCATAATTTTTTCCATTAATGCAAGGAGTGTAGAGCCTTTTTTCATGTTGATTGTCTATGAAAATTGAGAGGTTAGCCTGTGAATTACAGTCCTTGGATAAAACGTTTGTTCTTTTGGCCATAATGGGCAGAGTCCAATTAGATTGAAAATGTATATATAAGATTTTCTTCAGGGTTGAACGTTGCATTGGTTTTAGTGGTTTTTGGATCAAGTCTCAGGAGGAAGCATGAGTTTGAGAGATTGGTAAAATATAGCGTAAAATTATTTAGAGTCAACTGTTGACAAAGCGCGGGGATAGCTCAGTTGGGAGAGCGTCAGACTGAAGATCTGAAGGTCGCGTGTTCGATCCACGCTCACCGCAATTTTGTTAAATTGCTTTCCAACTTTTCATTCCACTCCTTTGTCAGCTCCTGTCTCTCCAACAAAAAACGACATTTCAGCAGATTCTTTTTTTTGTTATTGTCACTTCCGAGAAAGGACCAGTAAATCTACCAAGAGAAGATAATTCATTGACAGCTAATGCTCTTTAAGAAACTTTGTTCTGCGTAGAACTTTCAAAATATAAGAACTAATATAAAAGTAATACTAACAAGGTGCCCATGCATTTTTGTAACATAAGAAAAGGTTAAAACAACGGATGCTGATACTTGAGGCCGTATATACTAATTCCCATAGTAGCCAGAAAGCTACCATTCCTCATCAGATCTTCAATCATATGCACTGATCTCTTCATTGAGTGTGGAGCATAGAGCAAAAATAGAAGGGAAGAAGCATCCATTTCTCTTATGGCAAAGAGAAACGTGAGCTTGATCACCAAAGGCCCCTATGTGAGTTTATGGCCCCATGACTCCTTAATTTCCTCTCTTATGATCTCTCTAACATATCTGTCTGATTACTTTGGGATTGGTGTAGGTTATGCCGGACAATGGGTTGGTAAAGCTCACAATATTGAAACCTCAAGGGTACATAACCGGCATCAAGTATGGAGGAATGGACAACCTTTGAGATTTGAAATCAAGTGAATCTAACCGAGGGTAATCTCCATAATATGGAACACAAAGTGTTAGAACTAACTGCATTTTTTTTCTTGTTTTGCATATCCAAACTTGCACTTCTTTAAAATAAGTGAAAAAGTGTACATTTTTTTAGACAGGTCAGATTGGAATCAAATTCCTATGCTTAACACTTTTTACCTGTATGGAATGTGCAGATATTGGGACATCAACTGGGGTTTGCCAGGGGGCCAGGATAGATATCAACTGTATGTTTTTGTTCCCTTGGGATGTAAATTTCTTGTGCTTAATTTTTAAAATAAACAATGAGCTTGTTCTTTTCTGTAACACAGACTACGTGGGGCAGAATATAGTGTCATCCATATGAGTAATGACCATTTAGTGGTTTCGTTCAAGAGTACATATGATCCATCAACTCCAGGAACCAAGTTGCCGCTAAGTGTGGACACAAGGTTTGTATATTAATCATACAAACCTTTTTTTCCTTCAGGATTTGTACTAAAGTTGTTCGAGTTTTTAATATACAATATACTCTTTAGGTACATATTAAAAAGTGGCGTTTCAGGCTTCCACTGCTGTGCAATTTATGAGCGTCCTCCTGGATGTCAAGCCTTTGATCTTGCTCAGACAAGGATGGTGTTTAAGTTGCGAAGAGAAGAGTACAATCTATATCTTATGTATTTGGGCTTCCAAGTCTGGTGCTTGTTTTTATATACGTTAACCGAGTCCCTCATGAAACTGGAGTAGGTTTCATTATATGGCAATTTCTGATGAGAAGCAAAGGATAATGCCAATGCCAGAAGATCTACTACCAGGTAGAGGCAAACAACTAATTGTACCAGAGTCAGTTTTGCTGATAAATCCCATTAATCCAGATCTCAAAGGCGAGGTGCATATAACTAAAGTTTGTCTGTTGTGATTTTTTGTGCCTGGATGGATGCACTCGTTTCCAATAACCAAAATGAAATAGATAGAAATAGATTATCTTGTGTGTTGATGAATGCAGGTTGATGATAAGTACCAGTATTCAATGGACAACAAAGATGGTGGAGTCCATGGATGGATAAGTTCTGGTCCCATTAATGTAGGATTCTGGGTCATCTTTCCCAGCCACGAGTTTCGAAACGGCGGTCCTACCAAGCAAAACCTCACTGTCCACACGGATCCAGCTTGTCTTGCCGTAAATTTATCACTCTAAAATTGCAGGAAGTTACAGATCATCTTTTTGCTTTTGTTTTTTTAAGGAAAAGGAGAAGCAGATCATTTCAAATTATTTGAAACAGTATATGTTATGAATTTGTGGGATGGCTCCAAGTAGCCAATAGATATCTTTCAAAAATCCTCAAAAAAGAGAAGTACCATGATATACTGAAATATGACAATCTCCAAAGGGACGAAATATGTTATTGCTTCAACTAAAGTTTGAGGATGTTTTGTGTAACAGATGTTTCATGGAACCCATTTTATTGGGGATGATATATTAGCTCATTTCCAAAGGGGGGAGACGTGGAGGAAGGTGTTTGGAACTTTTTTCATATATCTTAACTCAACATCAAAGGTCTCGAATGCATACAACTTATGGACGGACGCAAACAAGCAGGTACCTTGTCATTGCATCATCATCATCAATACATTTAATTCGTCCATATCTGGCTTTCAAGTGCAAAACAATATATCGTGGCCCTCTTGTGATTGAACTCAGCCTTGTTTTCCTTAGACTTCCACCTTAGTTAGTTAAATGAATTTTCTTTTATTGCTTTCTGGTCTAAACAGATTGTGACGGCATAAATTCACTAGACCATGAAATATATTGTGTTACATCGGGGTTTTTCTGTGGAGTTATTCTGTGCGCTAAAACCTCAAAATTGAATATTTAATAATGGGGTAGTTCTCATGATTTTGTCATCTTAGAGACTGCGTGAAGAGATGGCCTGGCCATATGATTTTGTCTCATCACCTTATTATCTCAATGCTAAAGAACGCGGCTCAGCTTCAGGAAGACTGCTTGTGGAAGACAGGTAGTGAATTCTTGATGGGAATGTCTGGCTGCATAATAATCCAATTCATAGCATCAATGGTCCTTAGGCTGACTGCAGCTCATTCACATTGTAAACATTCATCCCAGATACGTTTCTAATTCTCTTATCCCTGCCAAGTATGCTTACGTTGGTCTATCAGTTGCGAGCACCGAAGGAGCCTGGCAGACAGAAAGCAAGGTAATAACTAATTGAACTCTTTCTTTTGGCATGACTGATCTTTCATTGTTATAAATTTCTAATTCGGTTACATTTAATGGTAAATTTGAAAGTTAAAGGTTTCTCTTGCGTGTAGGATTATCAGTTTTGGGTTCAAACAGATTCAAATGGAAGTTTCATAATCAAGAATGTAATCCCAGGTATCTATGGACTCCATGGCTGGGTTCCTGGTTTCATCGGTGACTACTTTGATAAAGCACAGGCTACCATATCTGCAGGTACCGTGCACATAACTCCTGTGTTTTCCTTGAATAAGAAGTTGCCTCAAGCTCATTGATCCCATCCACTTGTAAACTTACTGAAAAAAAGTTTGGTTTTCCGCTGGCTGGTTGTGGACAATGTAACCAATCACACGAAGAAATTTAATGTTCTCGCTCAGGGTCACAAACACAACTTGGCAATTTGACCTTTGTTCCCCTCAGAGATGGTCCTACCGTATGGGAAATTGCTTCCCTGATCGTACAGCTATTGGTTACTTCGTTCCTGATGTGAATCCGATGTATGTCAACAAGTTATTTCTTAATAGCCCAGAGAAGCAAGCAGATATTGCCTTTCCTATAGTCCTATGTAATGCTTTAAGTTGGTGGGGAGAGAGTTAAACATGATTTATACTCAACCTTCCTGTGTACCAAAATATAGATTCAGGCAATACGACTTGTGGGACAGATGCACTGACACACATCCTGAATTTGATCAAGTTCTCACTATAGGTATCAGTGATCCAAAGAGAGACTGGTTCTTTGCCCATGTAGACAGGTGTTTCCTTCTCTTTTTTACTATTTCGTTAGAAGCTAATGTAAAAACCCTTCACCTATATGAAAATGAGAGTCAAAATCCTCTCTCTCTCAAAGTAAACGTTGTGCCTTGACAAGAAGGCTGAACTTTTACAGGAGAGGAGCAGATAACAAGTATCTTCGAATAACATGGAAAATACAGTTCAACCTTGATTCACTAACGAGTGGAATTTACAAGCTGCGATTGGCCATTGCATCAGCAACCCGCACCGATCTTCAGGTAAGTAAAACCTCTGAAATTGTGATAAATCCTTCAAACTACTAGAAAACTTGCACATGTAATTTGGAAAAAAAAAAAAAAAAAAAAACCAATACAGCAACATGACCTGTCTATCGCTCCTTTTTTTGTGTACTAGAAGTATTGCATCCGAGTATATTTACTAAGCATTCGAATCTCGTGAAAGTTAATAATGATCTATTTCGTACGCATCCCAAACTCGTAGCAAACTTCTACTAGTTTTTGCCTTTGGTATTGTGTTGCAGGCTTATGTCAATAACATGGATGAAGAACAACTAGTCTTCCAAATTATGAACTTGGGGACAGATAACACGGTTTGCAGAAATGGAATTCATGGACTGTACCGCCTGTTTAGCATCGACATTTCCTCATCGTTGCTGATCAAGGGAGATAACCACATATTTCTGACGCTGGCCAGGGGAGGAGATGCGCTCTGCGGAATCCTCTACGACTATCTTGGACTAGAAGGTCCTGCAGCTTCAGAGATCTGAAGGGTTGAATCGATAAAAGCAGGAGGTAAAGCCTGATGCAAACATGATCCGTATGCATAAGCGTTTCTTCCAAAGAAACATAAGAACTTCAACAGAGAATATTTCCCATTTGTTGCTCTTCCAATGCCTGCCTAGCACAAGATTCATTGGGACAATATTATCATTATGGCTGCTAAACTTCTTGATAGCAAAAAGCTTATGTTGTGATCATTTAGCAAGCAACCATAATACGACTCATTGGAGTGTTATTATCATGTTCGACTCTCTCTCTACTTCTTTAAGGTAACCACAATATGAAAAGATAGAATAGTCAATCAACACTCCAGTAATTAGCAGTATATCTGAAAATATATCATTTTTTAAAGCAAGTTCCATACAGAACTCAAAACAAGGTGCCCTTCATTTACATCCTTCCACCTGTTACCTATACAAAACTGCATGCAAAAGCGCAAAAGCAGGCACAGAAGCACCGCAATTAGTCACCAGAAACATATTACTGGCTAGAGATTGTCAAAAGCAAGCCATAATGATCACTAGGCAGAACAGGAAGCTCCAGCTGCTTCTTCTCTTTCTTCACTTTCTTTTCCTTGTAATATGATAGGCCTGGTATCGGATCCATCCCAATCATGTCAATTTCACTTATCTTGAAATCACGAAGATTACAAATAATTCGATCTAGTCGCTTTTGCAATGTACGGTTACCGGCCAACATTGGGTTGGATTTGGTATCATATGTCCATCCATTTTCCCCTGGCCTCAACTCTCGCCATGCATCAACCCATCCATCAGGTAAAGGAAATTGACCGTCTAATTTGTCATCCCAGTTCATGTCACCACCAAAAACCACATTCGGATTCTTTTTGAGAAGGTTGACTGCCTCATTTGCTTGCTCAACACGTTCCTTGCTATACATCTGATCCCATTTCGGGGGTCCTGGGCAGGGGCTCTCAAAATGGCTAGTAGCAACCAATAGAGTCTTGCCCTTCTGAACTTCAACCTCAGCAACACATAGTTCTCTCCCCATTGAAGAATTGCTGAAGGGTATACAGTTGAAGGATTTCACAGTCACTTTGCTTAGCTGCATTCCATGTAATAAGCACGTACACATTAGAACCACATAATCATACAATAGGCACACCCATATTAGTACCACATGATCATCAATTAAACAAATCGAGCAATTTGGTTAACCAACAATCCTTTATTTCACACCATTAAAATATAAAATATAGTGCACATACATAGCCAAGTCATATATAGCTATAAAGCACGCCACCAGCAGTCCTAGAAAAGAGGTTGACCATGCCAATGGTTCTGGCAGCAGCAAATATATCAACAAAGACATACTCATCCGGAGAGTATTGCCAAACACAATCAAGCATTGGAATTTGAAAAATTGAGTGAGCAAGATGATGGGATGACTACAATATATGAAAGATTACTGTTAACGTAAATGAGTAACATATTCCCAATCCCAACCGTGGACAAAATCCAACTTTGTCCCACTTTTCTATTACCATTTCCAAACATGACCATATCAGTTACGAAAAAGTGTACCATCCAACTCAGCCAATCCACTGAGAACCTTCATAACAGACATGATAGCAAAATGTCACAAGTCACAAACAGCAACTTAAGTGAAAAAAATCAACTACAATACGGATGTCAGTGCCCAGAATAGTGAATGAATACAGTTCTTTAATGTATAACATGGAGGATTTACAAATAAACATCTCTTGTCAACACTCAATTTTGTCATGACTAAGCTGAAAAAGGACCTCCTTAAACCCATCCAGCATGACTAACAGCATAATAATCAAAATGCAAAATGAACTTTACTCTGGAGATGATCCAAAACTTACCAGCATGCAAAAGTAAGCTCTTGAATTTGCAACCTCATATGAGACTGAGCAACTATATACCTTCCACCAGCTGGACCGGCTAAAAATGTCATATATATTAGGAGTAACCTCCTGCAGAGGAAAGTGACCATAAGCAAGATGTATTTATACATAGAGCTAATCCAGAGAGAGAGAGAGAGAGAGAGAGAGAGAGAGAGAGAGAGAACCTGAAAACAGATAACTTCTGGGGAATGCAGTTTGATAAGGTCACCAAGGGCTTTCATCCTATTATGCATTTCCAAGTCTTCTCGAAACCAAACATTATAACTTAAAACCTTCAATGAACTAGATACGGTGCCCGAACCTGAGTCCTCTGTCACACATTTAATTTGTCTTTAGTCACGTGAAACTAAAAACACCTAATATTTGAATGCAAAAACAAAATACCTAAGAGCACTAGTTGTGGACTCAACGAAGTTTGGCCAAAATTTAACTAGGAAATTCACTTTTACAAATTTAGCTAGCCACTTTTCACCAATACCATATAACAGACTCAACAAATCTATCACTATTCTATTAAACTAATGATTTTGACATTTTCATTTATTTTAATTCTAATTGTAATTTGAATATTTATTCGTTATTTGTTTCCGTTATTAAAAAATTACACATTAATTTCCTAACATTCATATTACTCCTATTCTCTCGAAGGCTGTCAACCTTCTCATAATAATTGGGCAACTGATCATAAAAATTATGTGCAGATCTTTCAAGCTGTATCAAACTTAAGTTCCATTATTTCGACTATTACTTTCCCTCAATCATTTTTCTGAGGTCTGAAACCTAGAAGATCCAACAACCTAGTGGAACTCCAAAGACTTTTGCTTCTATAAATTATGCCATAGACAATTATCATAAATAAATAAATCATGCCATAGACATTCTAGTTTGCAAGTTAACATGTAATATCCACCTCCTATGTTCGGTTTTTAGGCAAGTGTTTTACTAATCATAAGAAGGAAATCCTCTGTGTGTGTGTGTGTGTGTGTGTGTGTGTGTGTGTGTGTGTGATTATTGTGTTAACAATATAGGAGGCACAAATCACAGAATCATGATGCCCCATTTTGCCATCTAGCAGTTTGAAGGAAGTTTCTAGTATGTTCAAAAAGTTCTATTAAAAAAGTAGCAAGTTTCTAGCATGATGCCTGATTATTGTGATAAAAAAAAGTAGCATGTTCAAAAAATTGCCATCTAGCAGTTTGAAGGAAGTTTCTTCACAGCAGCATGTCTGAAAATCTGACCGCAATCGAAGCTGCACCATTAATTTTTCTCTTCATCTCAATTGATGAGAAGTGTCATCTGAAAGTGACGACAGAAAATTAAGTGGATTTTTTAGATAACACAACCTAGCAATTTGGGGTAAATTCCTCCAAACTGGCCAAGAGAAAAACGTTCCTTTTCAAACTATTTTTAGCTTCAAAGCAAGATGTCATATAAATTCCCAAGTTCTGTGAGGCAATTTTTTTCGTAATGTTCTCATAATTCAAACTAGAATTACCATATTCAGATAATGCAAACCTCACAAACCAACATCGCCCAAACATTCATATATATGACATCTGAAAAATTCCCAGGTTCTTCCCCATTTAATAATGCAAACCTGAAGATGAGATATGAGGATGCTTACCAGAAGATGGTTCGTCAAACTGGTAAGAAGATGAGATTTGAGAATGCTCACCAGAAGATGAGATCTGAGATGACGGCATCGAAATTTGGGATTTAGGCTGCTGGTAATACTTCTGAGAAAATGGAAATCACGCTTCTAGTAATGCTTTTTGGTGTGGCGTTGTTGGTTTCTGAAATTGTGAATTTGCTTCTAAAGAAGATGAAATCGTGCTTCAAGTGGAACGCACAAAACAAATAGCACGCGGCAGAGGGAATTTTGTATGTCAAAATAATATTTGGCCAGCAGCTAGGGCTCAACAAATTTGGCCAGTAAAATTGATGAAAGCTAAATACACTGTAGCTTTGTTGAGTCTACTACAGTGGGTTTTTATGCAATCTAATTAATCTTTGGCCAAATTTTAACTTTATTGAGTCCACCACTAGTGCTCTAATATTCCATTGTATAAACATTAAAACAAAAATACGAAAGAGAAAAGTCCATCACAGTTGATCTAAAGTCCAAGTCATGGAAAACTCATCTTGCATTGGAAACCAACTATGTCCAAAAAATAATTTCTGAGGTCCAATATGCTTTCTGATTGCTCTGTGTAGACAACCATTAACAATTCCCATGATTACCAATCAAGACATTGCCACAAAAGGGACAAAGCATGGCTTGCTAAAGAATCAATCATCTTGTACAAAGAAAAAAACAAAAGAGAAAGAGAAACTACCACTAGACCATCCGCATTTGTTTACGGTGTCCAGCAATATATTATCCCCAAAAAAAAACTTGCCCTAATAAAAATTGCAGACCCTACATAGCACATTTACGATAATAACAAGTAAAACTAAGCAAACTAATATCCAAAAGTTCAAAAATCCAAACTTGATCAAAACTCACCCAACACGGCCACCGCCTTACTCGAAGCCCTAGCTCCTCGAAACCCACCCAATTCAACACAATCTTCGTCATCCGCAACAGGGTCCCGCAGCTTCCTCTTGCAACGCTGCAATGGCAAGAAAACGGAGCCCACCCCAGACTCATCATCATCAAGATCGGTATCGTTCAAATCCTCGAATCTAGACACTGAGGCCCTCGTGCCGCAGACCTCGCAGTTCGTGTTCCTGTATGGGTTCAAGAAAGTGCAGGCCTTGCATGCCCATTTTGGAGATGAAGGAGAAGAAGACGGAGAAGCAGAAGAAGAAGAAGAAGAAGTTAAACAGATTTGGCAGGTGGATTTTTGAAAAGGTGGGTTGATGAAGGTGCATTTTTTGCAGGCCCAAGAAGACATTGAAAATGAAAGAAGACGAGAGGGTTTTCTAGGGTTTATTCTCCGACCGTGACAGGAGAAATGAGGTGAAAAGGACCAAGAGGCTACACCCTTTAACAACGAGGATGCCATTTTCAAATTGCTTGCCGCTTTTGCTCTGATTACACACATGTTGTCGTTAAACGACACACGGCCCGTAGTTCACGCTCAAAGGTGGAATTACAATGATTTTATAGAGATAATGACAACATTATTAATTAGTATTTTTTATTACATACAAATGCGTGAAATATATATATATATATGAGTAGCAAAATATATATATAAGAGTTTTGTTACATATAAATAAAATTATATATTATTTTATGTATTAATATTAATTTTTTCATATTTAAAATTTAAATTAATATTATTTTCAATAAAATTTATTTTTTATCAATCACATTAAATTAATATATATATTAGTACATAATCATATTTATAATTAAATTTCTCCTATATATTTTGAACAATTTCGCTATATACA
Organism: Carya illinoinensis; assembly: GCF_018687715.1. NCBI lineage: Eukaryota > Viridiplantae > Streptophyta > Magnoliopsida > Fagales > Juglandaceae > Carya > Carya illinoinensis. Next base: position 10,440,465 of record NC_056760.1, on the reverse strand, counting down.
CCCAACTGACGTGGCAAAAAAATTACAAAAGAAGAAGCACCAATAGAAAAACAAAAAAGCTGGATGTAGTCTCGGGATGTAAGCAGCGTGCAAACGGCTGCTGACCTGGCATTAAGTTAAAACGGAGCGTTTTGGTTCTCGGCCCCAGCTGTGTCGTTTCATTGATCAAGGCAAACAGCTCTCAAATCTTTTCTCTCTCGTCTATCTTCTTCCCGAGATCTTTTCTCTTTCTCTCTTGGCCCTTTCAGCGTCAAGTTCACTCTCATTCCTCCTCTCAGTATCTCCCTTCTCGCATGAAATCAGGAAAACCTCTCCATCCCACGTCCCTTTTCCTTTCCAATTTCAGTCTCTCGAATCTCTCATTAGATTTTGCACGATCTGCATTTTTTGGAGGTGTTCTCGCCGGATCCCCCTTTTTCTTCCCTCCAGACCCACGAGTATAGCTTCGTCTTCCTCCGTTCATCTTCCCGAGCTCCAATCAAAGACCGAAACCTCTCCAAAAATCTAACCGAAACCCTAACCCTAGATCTAACTGTAATCGTTACCCTAGATCTAACCCTAATCCTAACCCTAACCCTAACCCTAACCCTAACCCTAACCCTTCATCCCGAAACTGGTAATCAGTCGCCTCTGTCCAGGTTATTTCATATTTCTGTAACATTGTAGTTTTCTATTTCTTCAATATTTGTAGTTTTGTATTTTCTGTATTTTATTTCATATTTATGTATTATTGTAGTTTTCTATTTCTTCAATATCTATAGTTTTGTATTTTCTGTATTTTATTTCATATTTCTGTATTATTGTCGTTTTCTATTTTTTGTATTTTATTTAAAATTTCTATATTATTGTAGTTTTCTATTATTTCATATTTGATTGATGCTATTAGTAGTGTTTATGAGTCTCAAATGTTGTTCTCGGGTTTGATTGATGCTATTAGCAGTGTTTATGAGTCTCAGATGTTGTTCTCGGGTTTCATTGATGCTATTAGCAGTGTTTATGAGTTTCAGATGTTGTTCTCGAGTTTCATTGATGCTAGTAGTAATGTTTACTAGAATTCAATAGTTGTTCTCGGGATTGATTGATGCTAGTAGCAGTGTTTATTTTTCCTAATCTATGCAACTTTTCCATCTATTAAACCGTGATGTGCTGTGGAGTAGTTGTTCCATTTTCCCCTATGTTAGAATGCATTTGGGAGCCTGGATATCGGCTCACATGATCTGTATGTTGTATTGGTTATGACACCCTCCTTATTATATTATAAAAGTTAAAAGTCAACAGAGCAATGCAGAAAGAACTGATCATATCCCTAGTTCGTGTGAACTGTTTTTTTTTTATAAGCTATAGTTTTCAATTAAAATCTGAGGTGAACCCACATGTTTTAGAACAATTCGATGTGGAATTTTCAAAATGGTGTAAAATCAGTAATATGCATAAAAGTGCATTGTAGTCATATGCAATTGGATATGTGTGCCTTTCCATTTTGACTACATGTGTATCTTTTGATATGTGTGCATTTCCATCATGACCCAATCTATGTTAGAATGTCATCCTCATCACTGTCTTCCTCATGTTCTGGCAAACGTAATTTGGGTCAACCAATGTGCTTTTGTGAGCAAGAAGCTATATTGAGATACTCAAATACCACAAGAAATCCAAGAAGACCCTTCTTTGGGTGTCCAAAATACAACACAAAGGTAAGTTATTCACTCATTATCTCGATTTGGCAAATAATATGATTAATATTGTCTAAATCTAACATCTTTTATATATGTCAAAAATATTCAGGGATTACCACATTGTAACTACTTCAAGTGGGCAGATAGTGATAGTGATAATTGCGAAGAGTGTGATCTACGAGCAAGGAAAAATGAAATTGAAAGGAAGGAGAGAGAGCTGGAGATAAGAGTCGGTGAGATTGAGAAGATGGAGTTTCAGCTTCGGATGAGAGTAGCCCAAGTTGAGAAGAGAGAGATGGAGCAATCCAGTAGAGATGAGGCATTTTTTAAAAAGGAGTTGTTGCTTTTTGAGCAAGAAGCAAGACTAAGACGTTCACGCATATTGCTCCGTCTTTTTTGGGCTTTTGTAGTTGCTGTCTTTTGTTACCAAGTGATTTTGTAATGGTTTATATGGTGTTTGGAGTTTAAGTGTTAGTAGTTTATTCTGAATGTACAGAAACTGTCCATAATAGTCTAATAGTTGGACTTTTTGTAAGTGTTCGAATTGATGTAAGGTAAGCTTTGTATCATGCTTGTCCTATATCTGACAGTTGGTATCGATTTTATTTGGCAAGCTATGTATCATGCAAACATATACCAAGCATGTTGGTATGTTTATTACCTTTTCCACATAATGTAATCTATTTATGATAATTTATTGTTTATCTTAAAAATTTGCCATATCTAGACTCAGTTTATCTTTGAACCTGTTTGAGTGTGATCTGAGCCGAACCCATGATATTGCGTTTACAAGTCTATGCTGTGTACAAGCAGCGTTTTCCTTTTTCTTTTCTTTCTGAATACACCATACTTGAAAAACCAAGCATCCTTTCCATTTCTTTTACAGTTCTTATATGAAATATATCATACCAAATTTTTTTTGTTACTTATACATAGGCATATGTGCATGGCTGTGGGAAGAGGCATATGAACCCAACCTGTTTTGCATCTTATCATGCCAAAATAGCTCCAGCACGTGCACAAGTATATTACTGGAATTCTTTTCAAATTTGTAATGAAATTGAAAGCTCTCCATCAATACAGTTGAATAAAATGGTCGAAAAGTAATAACCAACTCCTCTAGAAAACCATGGAAACTATTTACACTGTTATTCCATCATCAGTATGACTTAACTATCCACATACATCCATAATCTGTCATCCCATCCTATATTACTCACAAAAAATTCTCCCACTAACCTTAACCTTTCTATCCACATACATCAATGAAGTACACAAAACAATGAACATCTTCCCATTTTCGGGAATTACCGACTAATATATACCAAATGCCTATTAAAAACTTAACTAATTTTCAGAAAATATTTGGCACACATTTTTACATTTTACATCCCATACCAATGAATCTCCTCTTGGTAAGCTTCATTAAACTCACCCTTTTTGCACGTGATTTTGATCCATCACCACCCAGGAAGGTCCGGTTGTGTGCCATCCAACCCAAAATAAATCTGTAATATGCGAAAAAAAATCTCATCACGTATATGCCTACACAAATCCACATAATTATGCAAAGTTTAGAGATTTTACACTTTCTTGGCTCTCCATCACTGATTCTCGCTGATGGATTCCACTACTCTCAAAAGCGGGGCTGTCTAGGACAGGCTGTTTATAACACATGAAATTTCATAAGAATACAAATTTAGACCAACCAAGAAACTGTATAACTCACAAAAATTTCATAAGAATACAAATTTAGACCAACCAAGAAACTGTATAACAGATTTCCATCTATTTATCATACCGGCACTTGTCCAAGACCTATGGTATTATCTACATCTGATGGCCCAAAAAAATTGATGCACGTCCCCATGGATGTTGTATCTCCTTCATCAAATAAATTCCTTCGCGTCCCCAGGGGTGCTTTTTCTCCTTCCTCTCGCTAATAATAATCGTCAAAGTATTTTGAACTCAATGGAAATTAACGTGTATAAATAACATCTAAAGTAACCGTGCATAAAAATAAAATATATCTCACACAAATGTTGAGATAGTTACCTCTTTGCGTTTTCCTCCCTGTTGTGATTTCTTTTGTTTCGCTTTAACCTTCCGCATGTCTGTCTCCATCCTGGAGGCTCTCCGAAGGGATGGAGGTCTTCCTTTCTCCCTGACAATCCTTGGACTCTTGACTTGTTGTGAACTACCAACTGCAGTAGTATCCATTGTCGACAAATCAGGTTCTGGTCCTATTTGATCCAAGTAGATGTTAAATAGGATATAACAATAAGTATCCTATTGGAATTCCTCTTTTCTAATTATAAAGAACAATTTAAAGTGTTTTCATTGCCATCAAACCTGTTTGCATCATAGAAAAGGAGCTTTGGTTCAGACGATAAGCTTCAGTCATCTCTAGTATCCGCTTCTTTGCATCTTTAAATTGGTCTTTAGAATCCACCGCATAATCTATCATCCCATAACACAATTTCAAAAGAATTGAATATCTATTACTAGTTGGCCTCTGATCCCCTGCGTCATAGCTAGTCCGAATTAACGTGTATCTCCTCTTGATGTCCTTCCTCCATCGGTCTAAAATGTACTAGTCTGGCAATACTTTTACACTGTTACATTTGAATACCGCCAAAATATGCCTACACACTATCCCCCTCATCTCAAATAACCCACACGAACACTTCGCATTGCAATCATTCACATTAAACTGCACAGAATATGTAACTTGTTTTGAATACTCTTGAATACGGACCTCATCTTCTACCAAATAACTGTTGATTACACCATCCGATGTTAGCAGAGCTGGGTCCAAGTCAAGCACACCAATTACTTGTTGTTGAACTTCCTTAAATTTTGCATTAATGTACAAATCTTGAAATTTCTTCTCAATTGGAGATCTAGAAACGCAGGGAATGGTACCACTAAATGACTGAAATTCTGCCTGATTTTCATTCTCAATTTTTTTCTTTAGTGCACTGTCAAACTGGTCAACAAACTCCTTCAAGTTTGTTTTTGAATGGACATAACCGTAAAAAAAAACATTCATACTCTCGCTGCGTTGGGTTGTACTCATTCCAGCCCAAAAGTGCTCTTTTACAAAAATCGGTACCCAATGCTCACGCTCTGCATATAAACTTTTCAACCACAAATTCTCATGTAACTCGTATGTACTAATAAACTCTGCCCAACATTTTTCAAATGCCTCAATAGTTTGTGAATTGTACACACATTTCATCAGCTGCATTTTCAGCCCACTCTTGTAGGCTGCATATGACCAAAACTTCTCAGGGACTTTCTTAAGTATATGTCATAGGCAAAATCTATGTCGGGTCTCCGGAAAGACAAGAACAATTGCATTTTTCATTGCTCTTTCTTGATCAGTAATTATAGCCTTTGGAGCTATACCATCCATACACTGCAACAAGGTCTGGAATAGCCATGTAAAGGTCTCTGTGTCCTCATTAGAAATCAACCCAGCTCCCAACAGAATCGATTGCCCGTGGTGGTTTACACCAACGAATGGTGCAAAAGGCATCCCATACCTATTAGTCAGGTATGTGGTGTCGAATGTGACCACGTCACCAAAATACTTATAGGCAGCCCGACTACGTGGATCTGCCCAAAAAACATTCCTTAACCTCCCCTCATCGTCTAGATCCATTAATGCAAAAAACTCGTTATTCTTATACTGCATCCTCAGAAAATAATCTCAAAGTGCTCCAGCACCACCTGCACCAAGTCGAAGATGACGGGTTTTGTTGATGTAATTGCGACAGTCCTTTTCCAAAAAGGGCAAGTTCTCAAAGCCACCTGCGCCAACGACAAGAGATCCGTAACTCTTATTCAGCCGGATGCCAGCTAAGTCGTTTGTGTCTAGCACTCTTTTAACGGTGTCACTCTCTTCTCGGTTACATCGGAAAAAAAGGGATTTTTGTGGGCTGGTATGATGATTATGTGTATTATGGACTGTTGTCAACCGCATCTTTCCCTCGACTCTTAACGCATTAATGTGTGCCTTACAGTCCGTCTTTCCTGTCGGACGTGGGTTGGCGATATTGGAACTCTTAATGCGGGCCTTTTCTCCCCGTGCACAACCAAGAGTGACATATCTGACACTTTGATCCTCTGACCTCTCACTCCTCTGTGTCATCACCCCAAACCCGCATTGTTTTGCATAATGCTTATAATAGCTCAACAAATCTTCAAAAGAATTGAATTCCATCCCGGACTTTGGCTCCTTAATCATATCCTCACCATTCGATGATGACACCACTTGTGCTGGAATGGGAGTGCCATCGTCAGTTACCCATTCATCTGGACTATCCAACATAATTTCAGAATCAACTTGAGCGGAAGTACATTGCGCTTCAGTTTCCACTGCATCAGATATCTCTTCTTGACATGTTAATGCGCTTGGTGCAGAGCTTGTAGCAACAAATGGCATTGGAGGTCGCATCCCATATTGATATGGGTAACCAACGTTTTGCTTAAGACAAAAAAAATTATACCAAATTAAAAAGTAAATAATAATAAATTTTTGACTAAAATAAAATACAAGATAGAAGTTGAAGAACCACCTGAATGTTCCTTGGATCTTTGTTGCCATCTGGATATGTTGGAAAGCTGCTGACCATGCAGGCACTGGTCCAAAGTAACCGTGCATGTAATTTGGAAAGTTTGGTAAACTTGTTTGACGGATGTCCTAACACAATAATAATAATAATAATAATTAAATTTATGGTCACAATCATTGAGTTGAATTAGTTTTTTAATTATCACATAACATATCGAGCTTTGGGGATTTAAGCTACATGATGTTAAGGGAGAAGCGTGTTCTTCCCCTTTTCCCATGACCTGTACAACTTGTACATAATTATGTCCAAATGTTATGTATGCATGAAAAATAGGAATGGCATGAAAAATAAATAAAGACTAAAAAAATTATACCATGTTTATAAAATCATTTAAATAGTATGTATATACTATACATACATGACATGTCTTACTATATAAATTCAGAAATTGTGTTTATATAGTGAATTAAATTAAACATGACAGATCTTACTAATTATAGTAACAAATTGTGTTTATATTATGAATTACCTTTTGATTTCTTACTAATTATAGTTGTTCAATTGTTTTTATATTTTGGATTATTTTACCCAACCCAGTTGATTTAAAATTTTAACTATTACAAAATAAATCATCTGTTGTTTATAAAGTAATTATATATATATATATATAAGAGGCATGCGTGGTGTAATTCTAAAATGAGTTTTAAATAGATTTTCATGTCAATATCATCCTATGCGCATGAACTCATTGAGCTTACAGGTTACAGTCCTTAAGATCTTAATAAAATGTACAGATCAAAGCTGACTATTATGCTGATCCAGATGAATACTGGCTAGCTCAATCAATCATAAGAACAACTAGTATCTAACTCAAAACAATAACCATTATGGAGTGTCACTGCTATTTTTTCAAATTTACTCCAACAACCAAACTCATACCCATCACAAACACTGAGTAACTCCATAACATTCAGCACAAAGAATTAAATCCTATAAAAATTAAGTCTTTCTTGCTCAACAAAAAAAATAGTCAGACCGATCCTAACTAGAACTAGCAGGCTACATTTCATTTAGTAATTCAATCCTCATCAGCCTAACACAGAAAGTACATCTGAAATATACATTGGCATGCTACACAAGTTTTGTCAAACCAGACCAAAAACAGACCTCAACCAGAACCTGAGAGGTGGCCGTGGTGGTGCCTCGGTATGGGGACGAAGATGACCCACGAACAGACCCACGAGTAGCTCACCGACCTACCAAACCGACCCACGAACTGCACGTCCAACAGCTCACAGACCCACCAAACAGACCCACGAACCGACCCACGAACAGCTCACCGACCCACGAACAGTGACCAACCCATCCGCCTGGCCCACGAGCCTGACCCAGACGAAGCCCACCAGGGACGAGCCTGACCCAAACGAATCTCTGGCTTGACCCAAACCAACTCACCAACGAAATGAGGTGAAGCTGCGATCCCTCTTCTGTACCCAAACGAAATCTTCGGCCCCAGCTTTGTCCGTTCGCTCGCGAGAATCTTCTCTCCCACACAAAAGCGGGAAATCACGAAATTAATGTCCTTTTCTTTCTTCAATTTTCGTATTCCTTCGATTTCGTTTTTTTTTTTTTAATATTATCGACTGACGTGGCATGACGCCACGTCAGCTGACTGCACAGCGTCTGCATGCGACGATTGTGCATAGAAGAACTGAGAGAAAAAAGATCAAGCCGACTACTCTCTCGTTCCTCCCCCAGTTCGGCTACTCTTTCTCCAATAGCACAACAACGACAACCTCCCGTCTATGAGGAATAATTTCAGAAAGTCATCCAAAATACTAAAACAAAAAAATAATTCCGGAAAGTCATCCATGAAAACAACTTCACATCTATGAGGAATACCGCAAATTGAGACCTCTTAACACATTTGCTGTCATTTTTAAAGTTCGGTCAAGAATAGACCTCAAAGATGATGCTATTTCTAAGCCAACCGAATCCAACACTCTAAATTGCAGATCATCCAACTTGGCAACACCTTCTCTTATATCTCGAGTAACATGATCATCTGGTGTATTATACACAAGAGCCTCCTTCCTCGGAATTAAACTAGCATTTCACCACAAAAACAAAGATTTATAACATAGAAGATAGATCTGTCTACAGGAACTTTCTACGAGGTTTGGCTAAAGGGGATTAAACTTTGGATACGACGAATGTGGCTAGGGTAGATGGGAGAAGAAAATATAAGGGCTTTGTACAGGAAATGGAGAAGGCGTCTTGACGTTTCAGAGATTGAGAAGAGAAGAGAAGGGGATACTACGGGACATGGTTCAGTTGATTGGAGAAGAAGAGAATGGGAGGTTCGACTACCGGGGGGAAATCGGAGAGAAGGCATGGAACTCATAGATCAATCCCACACCAAAATGCCAAATGCAACGTCTTTGTTTTGCCAGGTCACGTTTCGTTCGCAAGGGGTGCTCCAAAACACTTGCATTCAAACTTTTCCTTGCTAAAATGCATTTAAGACTTCATTTAAACCTTTGAGCACATATAGCACCAATTGTTTTTTTTTAGTTCTTAATATATATTTCATATCTAACGAGTCCATTGTCCAATTATATAGAAACAAGCAATCCAATTGAGAATTTAAAAAAAAATGGAGCGAAGCATTTCCAATAAATCAAACATCTTCAGCTAATTGCTGCAATCCTATACTTTTTGTTTAAACAACTCTTCTTCCACTTTTTGAGAGCACTTTGGGGTTTATTTTTCTGGCATGAAGTAATTTCTGTTAACGTATGTTGTTCAAGAATGCATAGAAATTAAAATTAGATGCATTAAAATTGTTTGAGTTCACATTGGAATAAATGATTCGAAGCAAATCCAACTAATCAAGTGCCTTATCAACCGCTTTTTTAGCTGTCAATTATGAGACCAAACAAATTATTTAATACGATTCCTCGGACTTTTTTTATGTTTTGCATTGCGTTTAGTCTTTTGGAATAATGATAGCTACCTCACCCTCCCATGTCCTGCTTTCTTTCTTTCTTTCGGTGAGGAAATTATCTTGACGAGGAATAGCGAAAACATCAGGCAAGCTAGCCATTACAGAGACAAAAAGCGCAGAGAGAGAGAGAGAGTGCATAATGTTGTTTGACAATTTGTTCTGTTCTGCACCGTAATGCATTATAAAATAGTTGTGATTACAGAGACAAGAATTGTAACACATTCTTTTGGAGTTGTGGCTGAGGAGTATAAATATTAAGGGTACCATTCACTTGGTCTGAAGGCAAGATGCTGGTGAGGGGCCACGAAAGAACTGGGTTTTTTTTTTTTTTTTTTTTTTTACTCTTTTCCAATGACGACAAACAGTTTTCATGCTACCATTATTACCATGTGAACTCTTATGACTTGATTAGGAAAACATACTGATTTCCATGAACAATACTATACTCGTCCAAACAAACAGAGCAAATGTACAAAATCAACAGGCTATCTTCCAAAAGCATGGCGTCATCATTGGATGTGAAAGAGGTTAGACCATTGGTCCCTCTCCTCATTACTCAACCAGAAAAATGGAGCACAGTTTAAGCCCCTAGTCTTTTGGTGATGCTGGAACTGGTATAATGGGGGCTGGCTCATGCCCACAGGAAGTTCTAGTTCAAAATGCAGATGTTCAATGTTCAAGTCGCGGGTGAGCTTAGATGTTGAGAAAAATTATGAATAGTAATAAAAAATAAAAAATAAAAAGTGATAATAAAGTAATAAATGATAATAAAAAATAGATAAAAAGTAATGAATAGTATTAAAAATAGATAAAAAATAATAATAAAATAATAAATAATAGTGAGAAGTGTTAAAGAATACTCTAAATATCCACATGCAGCTATCCGAATGCAGCTAGTACAAATATACCGCTTTCTGGGCAGTGTGATGAAGGACGCATTCACAATCTCTTTCCACGGGCACCGCACACCTATTAATTAATGACAAACTGGGATGAGATCAGTAACTTGCATTGGATACGTAGTACTTCACACCAAATCAACAGTTGGGGCGGCGAATCTGAGTCAATCTCGCCAACTTCTCTTAAAAAACAGAGCATTGCCTTTGTACTAACTAACAAGATGATAGTCTAGCCAATCTTGATGCAGTTGACAAGCAACCAAGAACAATGAATACACAACTTCCTCTTTCCTCTTCGCAATGATTATATAGGAGAATTCCTTTTTTTCAGCTTCCTATTCAAAATAGCAAAAGAAAAGCTTTGAAAGACACTTCACCTTTTCTTTCCCTTACCACATGTATCTTGCTTTCCCGTCCATGTACACTTCACCTCCCACCCAAACAAAGACACGAGATCCATAGCCGAGAGCTTATTACAAACTAATACTACATTTCAAAATTTTGCTTTATTTTTCTACCTCATAATGGAGTTACTAGAGGAATGAAAAACAAAATATTGAAAGTTACAAGCAACAAAACGTGCAACCCCTTGTTGATTGCACTCGTTCGCCAGCTGCAGAAGGTGACAAATCTTAGACTGTCCGCTGCACCACTTGCATGCGTCGTGTTCACTGCCTGCTTTGTTGTGTTGGTTACCTTCTTACTGTACACAAATTTAAATACAGCTTGCTCAGAACACAACGCAAGTTTCCTTAAAAATAATGCTCTTAATAACTGCAGGGGTAACAGCAAAATGCTGCCTAAAAGTTGCATGTTACACGTAGAAGAGAGGAGCAATAAACTATAAAAAGCCCGCTTTTCTCACCTTCCAGGAAATATACAGCTCCCGTGACCTACAAAAAAATTCCCCACAAGGGAGGAAATCAAAAGATTAGATTCATCCATGGAGGACATAGAAACAGGAGATGTACAAACAATGTGGAGCCCTTTTGCCTAAGGGAATCTTTAGTAGATACAAGGCAACATTGTATGCTTATATAATGGAAGTTTGCTTGCAGGGATGTCGTAAGAAAGCATTCTCCTGAAGGAATGCAACCTTGACCAGGACAAAATTTCTAGAATCTTTTGGAGTGGCAGGGCATTATGAGATCCACAGAGGAACCAATTTCCAAAAGGGAAATCATACTTCCAATTAGGAAATGCAAATTACCAGCCCTTTCTGTCCACATTCCAATCACATAAGAGACAGTGTGCTGCCAGGTGGGGAGCCACACATCTTTTCACTCTCTGAAGTCATCAAAGTGATGACTTGTGACCCGTGAGAGTATGAGTTCTCCGTGACTGAAGCCGCAGAGCGTGTGTTTTCAGTTTTACTTGACCCCAGTGGAATCGAATTAGCCTTGAAAGCAACCAAAACTAGAGTTTTTTCGACTCTTTTCACTAAACAAAGCCATGAGACGCAATTTAGCACAAATGACACCAGGGAACAGAAGAAACAGCTAGTTCTCTCATTGGGTCTTTTCCCAGCCAAATTGTAGCAGCAAATCCAGAGGTATACATAGAACTAGTTGCTCACTTGCATTGAATTGAAAGACTAAAATCTCAAACACCCAAGTTCTTTAAAATTCATAATATAATTAAAAACTTACTTGGATCACTGGTGGTGATCGTGGCCACACCCTTGAAGTCGCAAGAACCAGCAGACCTCCCTTCCTTCTGGTAATAGCTATCAAACGCATAAGAAGCGTGGCTCTTCACGGTGTTAGGCTGGTAACAACTCTCCCCTGGCTGAACCTCCGAGCAATTAGCCCGCCCCGGACCACATGCCCAATCCAACGCAGCCTGCAACGTCTTCGAGTCCACCCCATCCATGGCCACACAGTACGTCTGATTCGTCGTGTCGTTGGCCAGAAAAGTCCCACTTCCCGAGACGTGAAGCAAGTACACCGCCGTCGAATTTCCATAAAACAACCCCCAATTAGCCTCCGATACCGGCGGGGACCTCAGGTCCTCGTTGAACAACTCGTATATATACACACTGGACGTCATCTCCGGGTGCAAAGGGGTTCCGCTACGGTCAAGAATATGCTTGATCAGGTTGGAATTATACGTATCCGCATTGTCAATTGTGGCATAAGGCTCTTTCGAATCGCCCTTTGAAGGCCAACCAGTCTCGGTGACAAGGACCGGAACGTCAGTGACGTTGAGGTTCTTCATCGAGAAATAGGCCGCATCAATCATGGCATCGAGTACGTTGGTATAGTGGAGCAAAGTGTTTGGATCGACCATTTCTTTCGAGGGTGTCAAGGGCTTAAACAAAGAATTGTCCAAGGGAACCACACCTTTGTTTTGCATAAATACGTAGTAAGGATAAAGGTTCATCATTAAAGGGGATCCAGTTCTCGAAAGGAACTGAAGCAACGGAAGTACAACAGAACTCAAGCTTTGATTAAAGAAAGCTTGAGAAGGGGGAAAAGGATCGAGAACTATCGAGGCGGCATGTGGAGTCGAAATCTTGATCTGGGTGTGAAGGTTTGCTGCGACTAAAGCGCTATAGAGGGACTCAATGGCTGGGAGAAGAAGAGGAGCTGAGGAGGGCACAGTGGTTAAGACCTCGTCGCCGACGGCAATGGCGGAGATGAGGGTTTCCGGGTAGAAACCGACGACATTTCGGCCGACCCAAGCTGCGGCAGTGGAATTGGAGGAGCCAATGGCGAGGAGCTGGTTGTTGGGGACGCTGATGGTGACGCGGATCTTGGTGCGAGCCAGAGCCTTGAGGAGGTCGGGGTCGGCATCGTAGAGGCGGATGTGAGTAATCTTTTGGACTTGGAGGAAAGAGATTAAAGCTGAGGGTGATAGTAGACTTGAAACATCGGTACCAATGTTCACACCCACGAAGGGTTCGGTGTCTTCCTTCTGCTGCTGCTTGATTTGCGCCAGTCCCAGTGGTAGTACCGACGGCGATTTAGCTGCAAACAGAGAACATAAAGAATTGAAGATAAATGAGCAAAATTGGTGGTTCTCGGTTTTGCTTTATTTACCTTGTGAGACTGAGGAAAGTACATTGAATAAGGACAAAAGGGTGAGAAGGAGAGTGAGCTTAGAGGCTGCCATTATCGAAGATGGGCTCGAGCTTAACTTCCTCACCCTCTGCTTCTGGTTCAGCTACAGATCCTTGCATTATCTTCCAAGATTTCTCCTTTCTTTTCCTTTTTGGATTCTTTTATTTGTGGCTTTGTCTCGTGGGGTTGCGGGAATTTGATGTCTAGGTTCGGGTCTGACAGAGTCGAGAGATCTACTGTGTCAAAAGGAAAGAGAAGACATTAACCAAAGTAGCCCGTGTGGTTTGGGGTTTCTGTACTTTAATTTTTTTTTTTTTTTTTAATAAAAGAAATGGTGTGGTTTTGGGGTTTCTGTACTTTGTTTTTAAGGAATTCACTGAAATAACCTTGTGATATTTGAACCGACAGCCACAGAGAAGGGAAAAATTCAAATGAACTTGGGTCAGGAAAGGTCATTTTAATATTTTATTTAGCTCCTCTTATTAATTTAGGGAGAAATAAATGTTCATATTTGTCATGAGGTAACATCACTGATTTTAATTTTAAAAATGATAAATATAAAAAGTCCCAATATAGTTGAAAACAACTGTTTTCTTGGACTTTATTATTTCCAACAACACTAAATAATGTGTCATAATTTAAATAATTTTCATTTATGTAATTAACTTATAAAATTATTTAACATATATGAGAGTTAAATTAACTGGTGTGATAAAAATGATTAAGTTCATTTTAAAAACAACTCATTTCATTTATTTATTATAATTTTTTTAAATTCTTATATAAAATATAATAATAATATTAAAAAGTAATATTTTTTTAATAACACGCGGTTGTTTGTTTGTGAACCTTTATATGGTTTTTGAATTTATACAGCCTGGCTTTTGCAGATAGAGGTTTCTGTAGCCATCTTGATCGTGTGCTTTACTGTGGTTTGGACATTATGCTAAATTAACTTTCCTTTTGAAGGGTGGAAAAGGCGTCTCTCGTACTCTTTTTTAACTCTTGAGCGGTCAAGGAAAATATATAATTACAGTCGCTAAACAATCACTACCACTCAACATTAGCCATTTTGATAATTAGAGGAAACAATGGTCAAGGAAAAAGATGGCTAACTTGATGCTAAGCACAGCTCATTATGATTGCAGATTAGCAGTGGACCTGTGGCTGTAGGGCAATAAATTTGAAAAGCGAAGCTGCTTAGTCCATGGCTGTTCATTTTTAATATATATGTAACTTTGCTCAAAGTAAACTTTACTCAAGTGGGCCATTGGTGCTTTCTCCCCACTTTTTTTTTTTTTTTCCTGCAACAATACAGCAAACTCCAAGCCTCAGTGCCATCACGCAAAGGTGTAAATTACAGCACATCTGTGAGAGAGATTTGAAGTAAGTATACAGACACAGTACCCCAAAATCTGTTACCTGCAGTCATGAATCAGCAATAGCACAAGGAAATCTGGAATAAGAAAATCTTTGATTTGAGGACAGTTTTTGGGCAAAGGAACAATAATCAATCATTGATCTTTCTTAATAAGTTAGTAGTTAAAAGATATATAGGAGTAGTTATGGTTGCTCGGAAGAATTTAGATAGTGCATGTCAGCCAAAAGTAAAAAGACAGGACCGAGGAATGAGATCCCGGAATCCATGGATAAAACTCCTTCCTCTAATGAGAATGAGAAAGGTAGGTGCATGGCTGGTATGAATGGAATGTGTAAGATAGGCAGTTCAACAAACACTAGGCTGCTCAACTGCAAGACCCAAGAAATGCACATGCGTATTTTGTCGTTTAAACAAAGAGAAGAAAGATCATGTCTTTTAGCATCTGAAATTGTTTTCTTGTCATCTCATTAAATCTATTTTATAGTAAAAATAATTTTACAATATGACAAATTACATCAAATTTAAATTATTTTTATATAATTTTTTTATGACTATAGTATTTTTCAAATAAAATAAAATTGACGTGTGTATTGAGAGCTGATCATTAGGAGACGCTTAGTGTAATTTCTCATTTTGATTTTTGAGTTATATTTCGAAGTTTGAAACCATCTCCTTCTCTACTTTTTTTTTTTTTTTAATGTTTTTGAATAAAAAAAAAGTACGGGTTTTGTTTGGTTAAGAACTTAAGCAAAAAGAAATATACTTTTGTAAAAAGGGCGGAGATGATGAGGAACTTAAAATGGGAATCTTAAGATGGTAAGTTATACCGTGAGTTAAAAGAAATTAAAAATTAAAAAGAAAAACACGAGCGAGTTGACCCACCATTAGTGGCAGCTTCCCTTTGTTAACACCGTTGCAAACTTTTAGAGATTTGACAAGGCACCGGATCCTATGATACTCTTTATAGATTTCCCTTTTCCAATACAATCATAAGGTCCATTAAAATATAAAATAAATAAATAAATAAGTGAAAAAAAATTATAATAAAATTAAAATGGAACCTCAAAATCATTTTTAAAAAGAATAAAATTTATTATTAAAAAATTAATTTTTTACATAAATTTTATATTTACTTTTTTTTTTTAAATTATGAAACACCAAAATATCATTTTTCCTATTTATTACAAGCCAAAATACATCCAAGCTAAAATTGGGCTGGTCCAAGGGCATATAAATAAATAACTGTTGGTTTTGTTGGGTTGGGCCCGCTTGAAACGGGAATAATACTCATGACGCCAAACCATCACAGGCATGCATTAAAAATAAAAAATGGAAAAACCGGTTTGGATTGGAATTTCTTTTAGAGAACAACTTTTAACAGGTGGTTCCTATACTCTCATTTTAACGGAAGCCAATAGATGATAGCCACGTAGGAAAACTATTCACACCTTATGTGCGGCGCTACAAGGGAATACTCGCTGGATTCTTTTCTTTTTTCCCTTCTTTTTTTCCCTCCGGTTTCCCCCGGCCCCGATAAACTTTCCCAATCTTTTTATTTCTTACCGGTTTTTGCAGCCATACCCGACGACGTGGTTTGAGGTGAGCTTCTTCTTCCCTTCTGCATTTTATCTTTCCGACGGTTTTCACTTTCCCTTTTTGCACATTCCAAAAATCATTCCACCAAAATCTTTGCCATATCACGTTTCGGTAGTTTGAATCTCTTTTGTTTTTTTTTTTATTCTCTCTTCATTATTTTATCCCCGTCCATCACTTAGATCACTTTCTCTATCCATATCCCTCCACGTCGAGCCACAACCCAGCCACCCACAGTGCTAGCTTCCTCCACGTCGTCGGGTACATGACTACCAATATCTGCCAACAATAAAAATCCCAGAGCATGAAAAGGAGTCTGGCTCCACATTTGCTGCAGGAAGAAGCAGGGTAGACGCGGTGGCTAGACGGCATCGTTGAACCTCACTGCAGTTGCTGGTGGCGGCTACATGATCCGAAACTAGGAGAACAAGCTGCTCTGTTTCTTATCATCAAAACAGAGGTGTAAAACCTCTTGCAAGTGGTGGCTGGGTAATGGTGATCTGCTAGATGTTTTGCAGCGAACTGGTGGTTCATGCTTGATGGTCTCCGTGTGAGCTAGGGCGGCTGCTGAGGGAGTTTATGTGAAGCTGAAAGATGAGGTGCACGGCTGGACTACAGACAAAAAAACTTAGCTGCTACCATTCGTTGTGTCCGTAACCAACGAGCCACTGCTTGATAATGGAGCGTTGAGCGGCTTGAACGTGAAGGAGGTAGCAGAAAACAACGTCGGGCTATGATTTTGGTGGTTACGTCGCTTGGGGGCTGAGCATTCGATGGGTAGTTGCCTTGCGTCTGAGATGGGTTGGGGAGGAAGAAGAGATTGAGTTTGGAGAATACTGAGTTCGAGCGGGAAGAGAGGGAGATAGCAGAGTTTTTTTTTTTTTTCGATGGATGAGATAGTAGAGTTGATCCCCTGTGCTATGCATCGAATGTGGTTTCTTATAGAACCCTTGCGTGGCAGTTTCTTATTCATTTCTAATAATAACTCGTTATAGGAGACACCGGCCCAAAGCGTTTCTGTTTTTTTTAAGCTAACAAAAGAGAAGCCCAAGCTCTTGGCCAACATTAGAGTACTGTCAGTGAGCTGTCAGCTCGGCATAGTTTATTCAGTGTGACAACCATTGCTGCTTTTAAAACCAGCACATGACTATCGACTGCACCTTTGAATCTTTCATCCATTAAATACACTGTATTGGCAACATTTTTTTTTTTGGTAAGCTTTGAAACTTCTGGATCAATCGTTATATATAGTATTGACAGTTAAATGGTTTGTGTATTGCTCTAATAGTTGCTTTTGTGTATTTGAATAGCAAGTTTTATTGAGAAGTCTTTAGTTGGATAGTGTTGGAGACCACATAAACAAATATTTTCCCCTCCTTAAATGCTTTGTACTGGCTTCCTTTACAATTTCTTTCTTCCGTAATTATTGTCCATGCTTTTCGGTACGTATCTTATGGCTGTTGAAAAAATATATCATTCGGAAGAATATAATCATTGTTAAAAAAAGGCAATTAAAAAATCTATTAAAATAATATAAACGTTAGAAAATTAATATATACTTTTTTAATAATAAATAAATATTTTAATTACTGTTATAATTAAAATAAATAAAAATACAAAAATTAATATTTTAATATAATAGTGATAGAATTAAAGAATTTGTTATTTTGTATTATTAAAAATAGTTAGCTAAATTTGAAAAAGTGAATTTCTTAATTTAAATTTGTCTAAAAAATAGCTAGGCAACTACTTGTACTCTTAG
The DNA here is from genome assembly GCF_018687715.1 of Carya illinoinensis. Lineage (NCBI taxonomy): Eukaryota > Viridiplantae > Streptophyta > Magnoliopsida > Fagales > Juglandaceae > Carya > Carya illinoinensis. The sequence continues at coordinate 10,422,505 of NC_056760.1, read as the reverse complement.
GGATGATAATATATAATACAATTTTTTAACTTAACACGACACGAAATTAGCAAGTTTGAATTTGATGTTAACGAATTCAAGTAAAAACGAATTGATCTATTAAGACACAATTCATTGACAGATCACTAACGGGTTAACTCGCTTAAGTTGTTAAATTTTTTTATTCATAATTACAATTATATCATTTTTAACCTAAAAACAAAAATAACCTAACCATATTTCGTATTTTCTAACTCTCTCTCTCAATTCTCAGCTGAGTTAGTTTTCATGAGTCACGACCGCCTCTCGCACTTCATCTGAATTGTAATTTTGATGTTTTTATTATTTGAATCGTAATTTTAGACTTATATAATTAATTTTATATTTTTAAGAGATATTATAATTTTAAATTTTATGTAAAATTATGTTAATTAAGTCAAATAAATTATTTTAATCAATTCAACTTATTTACATAAACAAAAAATACATAATAGATTAAAACGAATTGTGTAGTAGCAACCCATTATTTTAATGAGTCTTATTAGAATTTGAAAATTTGACTCATTAAGCTTAACGAATCATTTTCTAATGAACCTATATCATATAATATTCATAACACGAATACGATCTGTTAATACGATTTACTACTCCTAATCCAACATTCGAGCCTGCCGGTTGTTTCATATGTTCTGGATTTGTTTACCCTGTTCCACGAAGGAGCAAGATGTTCAAGAAGTTGACAATAAACTTGCAAAAATTCCAAATTACACGGACTGCATAATCCAAGTCCCACTCATTGACTAATACTCCCACACCATCTATTTTCTATAAAACAAGAAAGCAAAATTCCTTCCCCCTAAGGAACTCTTGACACATAATAGAAAACGAAAAAGAATACCACCAACGTAAAAATTGGGGGAAAAAAAAGAAAAAAGCAAGCTATCTTAATCTCATTGGCACATTTAATTTATGTGCAATTTTGCCGGGCTGCAAACAGCAACGTCATCTAGCTTCCCCTAAAAGTACCGTATGCCGTCAAAATGAACTGCAATCTCGGACTCTCACCTGAAATGAATTTTAACACCTTATATTAAAGATTTTCCTCATTTCCTATCACCGGAGGGCGTTCACAAATGCCATTAAGGATTCGGCATCCCTCTTCTCGGAAGGATACTTTATCGGCCGACAAGTGCCTTTAGGGAAGCAAAGTATTGTAGGGAAGCTTCCTAGTTGCAGTTCTCGCTTTGCATACTCCTTGTGCTCACCGTCTGCCCTGAACTTTCCCACCTTCACCCCCGTCCCTTTCATTTTCTCAGCCAATTCAATGTACGAGGCTTCCATTGCCTATTCAAAATTGAAACAAATTCCGTTCAAGCAATCATTCAGAAAACACGGGTAACAGAATTCAGAAATGTATGTATCAATAGTTACCTGGCAGAAGGTGCACCATGGTGCATAGAGCACAACAATCCATGTTTCTTTTCGGTTCTCCAATCTTGCCAAATTCTCTATCCCGGTCCTGCCCAAAGTAACTAGATTCTGGTTGTTGAAAATGTCAGGAACAGTGGCAGTTCCATTTGCTTGGGCTGCCGCATTTCCATTACCATTCAGGTGAGCAGTGTTTTCCTCCTTGATATTTCCTTTGTGGAGGCCGCACTCCTTGGCCTTGGCATCCTCCCACCACCATCTTCCCTCCCTCTCATGCTGCCCTGGTAAGACCGGCCTTGTGCAAGGCTCACAACCAATTGAGATATATCCTTGTGAATGCAATGAATTTACAGGCACATTCATGGTGCGGAGGAAGTTCCATATGTCTTCGCCCTGGACATTTGAAACTGGGTTCCACTTCACCAGGCTGCCAATCCCACCATCTATTCCTTCAAAAACTGGGTCCACCTGGACAACAGGAATCTCAGACCTAGTACCTGGAGATTGATCTTTCCTTTGGCCAGTGATCCAAGCACGAAGCCCCTTAAGGGCCCTCCTCAAAGGTCTCACCTTTCTTATACGGCAGCACTCCTGGTGTCCATCTTCATAAAAAGAAAATAACCCCTTGTTCCTTACTAATGCCTGAACTTCAACAGCATCAGGGAACATGTATTCAATGCGGATGCCATAATGCTTCTCCACTGTGTCAAAAAATCGATAGGTTTCTGGATTTAGCCTCCCGGTATCCAGGCTGAAGACCCTAAATGGTCGACCAGTTAAATGTGCGAACTCAATCAGAGCAACGTCTTCAGCACCACTGCAGAAAAATATGTATTTGTTACTAAGCATATTGCCTCGGTAGATAACAACACTAACAGCTTTGCAAAAAGTTTGCAATTCAGAAATTATACCCAGAAAATGGTCTTATAAATACAATGGATTCTGGATACAGGTCTAAATAACAAGGGCAAGCCATCAAATTGGCAAATGGTATGGTACAATCTCTATAGTTTTCAACATGGAGGCAACAGCAAACTTTCATTAGCCAATTTTATAATTATTATTTCCTTTTTACTAGATCCCCATTTTCTTATCGGCCTTTTACTAGTTCCACATAAATTTTTCAGGGAGAGTTAAAAAAAACTCTTGGAGCACTTTGCCATAAAACTCAACAGTACATTTCTTAGAATTTTACCCAGAATTTTGGATGAAATAGTTTTGTTCCACTCGGTATCAAGTCAGTGATATACAATAAACTAATGAAAGTTTCAGAAGAAATATCTATATTTTATCTGCAAAAATCGTTACTAGTATTTTAAAATCTATCGTTGAGATCCAGAGGATACTAATCGTTGTATACAGATTCTCAAAACAGGGGATAATTGCTAAGCTAGTAGCTCATTTGAAATCTTACATTCAACCTCAAAATTATGCATCAAATAAATATTCGTTATACTTTGGCTTATTCAGCAATACATTCAAATTCAACTGGATATAGTAATCAAACAATGCAACTGTAAACCATAAACCGGTACATAAATAAAATGAATTTGGTCCCAAGAAGTGAATAAAGAGATAGACTACCTAAAAGCAATTGCAATGTCGTTGCCAAACTTCTCTAGGGCCTTATCGATGACTTCAAGAGGGGAGGCACATTCAAGCTCTTTAGCCAATTGATCATAGTCCTCCACCTGTACTTTCTCCACCACTTCTACAACTTCTGCACAATTCAAATATAAATTTAACGCAATCGAACGAATCGGAGATTTCCATTCAAATCATCATCAGGATTACTTTAATCCTGAAATAATCAATGACAGGGCACAAACTTACCGGGGGTAACGATAGTTGCCGCAAGAGGGACAATCGAACCGTTCCGTTTAGGCTCGACGTTGACCGGCTTGACCGAGCAATTTCTTCGAGAAGAATTCACACCTTGGGATAGAACATGAGGCCGGTTCCAGTCCGATAGCCGAAGCGAACTGATTGGTGGAGCTGAAAACCCAAACACACATCATCGTCATCATTATCAGAACAACATAATAAGCAAGAAAAAAACACCGTTCGATTGAGAAGAAAACGGAGGGAAAGAATAAGATTCTGGTACTAAAGATGCAACAAATTTCGTTTAACAAAATCTAAGGGGCTAGAAAATTCAGGAATTTTGAAGTAGAATAAAATGAAATTACATTTACCGCTAAGTTCAGACGAAGAAGTGGAAAATGGAAAGGTAGAACTAGAAATCGAGGTGGAAGGAGAGGAAGAAGAAGCAACATAGAGCGCCATTGGAGAAATGGTTCTGAACTCGTCTCTCCAATCTAATAAATTAGAAGTTTTCTTCAGTCTCTTGTTCCGATTGTTTCAGACCAGTCGCCTAAAATAAGATAAAAAGAACACCGTTATCAGGTTCATTGAACCTGGACGATATTCTGTACCGCTAGCAAGCCTCTGTCGCCTTGCTACGCGGGCGACTCTCATTGGGTGAAATCCCGATCGCGTCGCTCTCTCTGTGCACGGTCGATTTCGCGGATCCTTCTGGGTCCCTTCCAATTTTCCCAGAAAATTATGAACCTCACACTTTTTCCCCCTGGTTCTGAATTCTGATAGCCTCCCATTTTATTTTATCTTATTTTATTGGCCTCACATTTTATTTTGGTGGATGGTAAGTGTTTTTTCAGAGTTTTATCGTCCTTTACATAATTTGATATATAGTAATTTTAATTATTTTTTATTCAAATAATTCTTTTATTTATTTAATTACCTAAACTAAGATCAGTCTGGATGAGATGTGAGAAAAAAATAGCCAACAAAATAGTCTATAATGAGGATGAATACAACTTTGTCTCTGAGTCTGGACCCCGATGCGTAAGAATACAACATTTAATACATACGACAAATTAGTAGGCAGGCCATTTGTTTATCATATTCATGCCAGTGACCGGGAAAGAGGAACCACGTACGGGTTATGTTGAAAGGTACTTGCAATGGCGAGCACATACTAGAAAATGTTGCCTTCCAAGATAGGATAATAGTATAATACCATATCCACGACAAAAACCACCTACCCATTGATTTTTTTTTATTTTTTTTTATATATATTTTTACTAATTAAGGAAATATATTTTAAGTAAATTTCTTTTTTTTTTTTAAAAAATATTTAAGAATATAAAAAACATATATATAAAAAAAAGTCATCTGACCTTGGTAGCATCTCTCATAGACTCATGCTACACCCTCCGTGAGATAAGAACGGCCAAACATAAACAAGCGAGCTAAAGTGGTTTCGAAAAGTGGCTCCCTCGTGGCCACACCTTTTCCAGTAGTAGCATTCATCATGCGTATGCATTCTTGTACCGTGATCCTTGCTCTTTACTGAGCAAACCCAGGGAGACGCTATAAATTTGACCCATTGCATTAGGGCGGTTCAACTTTCACACTCTTCTCTTCACTCTCTGTAAGCTCTCTCTCTCTCTCTCTCTCTCTCTACGAATTTGGGATGGAGATTATTGTGGGGTAAATTAGTACCGGTTTTGATTGTTTACGTTCCTGATTGATTTGTAAGTGCATCATTTCCAGAAACTTTATTTATGCTTCTGAATACGATGATCGTTTCATGTGTTTGGCTGGACTTCGAAAACTCCATTTGAACGAAATCGCCAAAGGATTGTTACTTTTTTGTTCAAAATGTTGCCTTTGATTTCCTATAGTCGCAGGCTTTTCCTTAAAAATAAAACAATCATACAAATATTACATTGAAGTCTTATGGAACTGGAAGCATTCCGTTAATTTGAAATTCCTATTTCTTCATTTGAAAGATAAAGAAGAAGAAATTATTCAACCGTTTTTTCTCTTGGGCTAGGGATGGCGATTGTTTGGCTTGATCTTATGTTATTTTTCCTTGCAACTTTGTTTGTGACGTGTATGAAAGAGGACGTTATTTGGGGGGCGGATTGTGGCAGAGTTCTGAACTGGTGGTTTTGATTAAATAGGTCAAGTTTCGTAGGGTTTAATCATTGTATATTGTTACCCGCTAGGATTCCGAAGATCTACTGTAGAGCCACCGAGGATCCTAATCATAGTTAACTATTATTGGAGGTAGTTTCTCATTATTTTAGCTATTTTGATCCAATATTTGTCCATGTAAATGTAGTGGGGTAAGAATGAACAGTAACCACCATTATGGGTTTTTCGCTGCTTACGGTTTGTACTTATAATACAATATTTATTTATTTTTGTGTTGTAATACGATATATGGATGTAACTTGATAGTTTGGGGCGAAAGAATACTTCTCTTGGATTCATTTCATGATGGATTGACACAGATCAAATTGCATTGATTCGGTTTTGTAATGGCTGAGGCTGCACCTGTTGCTGCTCCTAACGCTGAGTTGCTTGAATGGCCTAAGAAGGATAAGCGCCGATTCCTCCATGCGGTCTATCGTGTTGGTGATCTTGACCGCACAATCAAGTATGTGGTTAAAGGCATTGCTGTTGAAGTTTTTAATGAGTTTAGTGAATTGGCTATGCTAGAATTTTTATCTTTCCCCGGGGGAATGGGGGGTTGTTTCAGGTTTTATACTGAATGTTTCGGGATGAAGCTGCTGAGGAAAAGAGACATTCCCGAAGAGAAATACTCTAATGCTTTTCTTGGGTTTGGCTCAGAAGAGTCTAATTTTGTTGTGGAATTGACATACAGTGAGTTGCTTAGACTTGTTACCTCAAACTTTATTTTCTTATGGTACACTGAGTAGTAGTTAAACTCGTTATCGGCACCTTGATCTGGTCTGTTAGTGTCCTCTGTTGAAGCATTATGACTTTATTTTGAACCACAACAAGATAATGGTCTGTTTTAGGGATTCCTTGTTTAGAATGCTTTAGGATTTGTTTTTCTATTAATAAGATTGTTTTGTTGCTACTTATCAAAAAGTAAAAAGATTTTTTTGGCGCTGATATTTGAATTTATTGACATGTTGCCCAATGCCTAGGATGTGATTTATAGATATGGTAAAGAGATTACTATATCAAATACTTGGGCAAGTTCCCCTTTGTTACCTCTACACTTGTATATCTAGGGATGAATATCATTTTTCGGTACTCAATTTTTGGGTAGAAGTAGCTTAATAAATTGATTCCAAACTATAAAAATGGAAAAGGTATAGAGAGCATTTTGTGACAGGGTTGATACTTCTACTAAGTGGGTGAGATTTTTACCAAGTGCATGATTATGCCTTTTAGTTTTTGTTAACTTTATGATCTCCGACTCATGAAATTCTATTCACTTATCCCCAAAAAAATATATGATCTCTGAGAAATTGGTTTGATATTGTTTACAGATTATGGTGTGACGTCATATGATATTGGAACTGGTTTTGGTCATTTTGCTATTGCATCTCAAGATGTAAGTATCATTCTGCATTACTTATCAAAAAGTATCATTCTGCATTGTAGAGTGACTTTTATCTGATTTATGTTTTATGCATGGCCTGAACTTTTAGGTTTACAAATTGGTTGAAGACATCCGGGCTAAGGGTGGGGTTATCACTAGAGAGCCTGGTCCTGTTAAAGGTGGGAAAAGTGTCATTGCTTTTGTTAAGGACCCCGATGGTTATGTTTTTGAACTTATCCAAAGAGGTCCAACTCCTGAGCCACTCTGTCAAGTAATGCTTCGTGTTGGTGATTTGGATCGCTCTATCAAGTTCTATGAAAAGGTAATAAGCCAAAACATTTTTAGTATGCTACCTATATTTCCATCTCAACCCCCCCCCCCCCCCCCCCCCCCCCAAAACAACACAACCACCACCATCCCAAAATAATAATAATAATAATTGAACAGATTGTCATTATACCTTTAAGTGCATATGTTATAAATTTGATGGTTTGATTAATATATATATGTATGCATGCATACATGCATATCAAAAGTCACCCTGCATATTCTTATAAGTGCATAATTGATGCATTTGAAGTGTCAGAGAATTATTTTCTTGTATGATCAATTAGAAGAGATTGAAAACTGGTCTCAGTTTACAGGAGGAAGCCTGGAACCTTTTTTTTTTTTTTTTGTAGCTATGTTTCTTGTACCACATAAGCACGTTAAAGCTTGCCATGATTGATATAATAGTATACATAAAATCCGTCTATGTTCTTCCAATATGATCTTCCTGATCTTTTTGGTTTCCCTTCTATGCAGGCCTTGGGAATGAGGGTGGTGAAGAAGGTTGATAAACCTGAATACAAGGTATGTTTTCTCATATGATTTTACACAGCAATCTTAGCAGAAGCAGATTAGTCTTCTTTAAGCCACCAAAGGGCTTGTAGAATTCCTTGATCTTTGTTGCATGTATGTGACAGTACACCATAGCCATGTTGGGATATGCAGAAGAACATGAGACAACTGTTCTAGAATTGACTTACAATTATGGTGTGACCGAATATACCAAGGGAAATGCATATGCACAGGTCAGTTCATTATATTATTATTTCTCCCTCTTGGACTAGTTTTCTTCATTATGGAAACTTCTGCCACCAATTTTTTTTTTTTTTTCCTATCACGATTCACTGTGGTATTCTCTCCAGGTTGCTATTGGCACTGATGATGTATACAGAAGTGCTGAGGTTGTCAGCCTGGTCACGCAAGAGCTTGGAGGAAAGATTACTCGACCAGCTGGGCCAATTCCAGGTCTCAATACCAAGATTACCTCTTTCCTAGATCCAGATGGCTGGAAAACTGTAAGTGCTTTTTAGTAGTGATTACTGTGATGCCTTTTTAGTTATATCAATTTTACAAGCAGTGTTGCCTTTAGGGTTGGAATAGTTATACCATTGGCTCTGAGATGTGGCATTTGGTCTTTCTAAATTAATGCAAGAGACTGCTATGCATATGATGTTACTATTGTTTTCTGGACAGAATTTAATATTGGCTATGCTGTTTAGTAATCAGGTATATAAATCTATATTTTGATAGAAAGTGAAATGGGCATTCAATCCAAGTGGAATATAGAATGAAGTAGTCGTATCTATTCAAATTGTATGCATTTGAGCTTTATTGTATCAAATTCTAGAAATAAAGTACTACGAGTTGGAGGGATTGACAGGAGAGTATAATTGGCTTCTTTGGGCTGTATTAACAGTATACTCTTTAGGATTGATAATGAATGAATTGAGCTGACGTTTGAAGGAATAGGCTCATTTGAAGTGGGATAAAAGACTTTAGTTGTAGATGCATAATGCTTTCTATAGCTGAAAGATTTCATGGTGTATGCTCTAGTCAAATCCAATTGGATGCGGATGCTGTTGTGTATATTGGTGTTTGTTCAATATCCTTCAATTTACCCTCTTGCTTTCCTTGTTGACCTCACGATACTCTTTTGCTTCTTACTCGTAGGTCCTGGTCGACAACGAAGATTTCCTGAAGGAGCTGCACCAGTGAAGAGTAACTGCTTATGGGGAAGACGATGGATGATTGAGCACTTTCTTCCTGATACTCTACTTTGAATAAACTGGTGTCTAGCATTCATCGATGCCAATAGTGTATGCTTGTTTTGAATGTGTTTGTCCACGTAACCGGTATATTAGTTTAGTATGTATGGTTCTCTGTGCGACGCAGAATCATATTTGAAGTATCAATTGGTAGTATATGGAATGTGGAGCCAAGTTTATGTATGTATTATGCATTTTGAAAATCTTAAGCCCACAGAAAATTATGAAAAACTAGTTTACAAACTTATGCATCAAATTGTCAAAATCTGTTTATTATTGGTTCGACGTAATGCATCACATCATATAAGTCTGTAAAAATGACTTTATTTTCCAAGTAAACACTGATTATTTCCCCCAAAAATAAATGTAACCACCGAGAACGAGTTATTTCTTTCTTCCTTAACTCGGTAAGGAAACATGAGCCCAATCAAATTTATTGCCTCCAATCACCCTTTTTTTTTAAATCTCTATACAAATGGAGTAATATTGTATTTATTGGGACTCCCCATTCCCTCCTTTTGTATCTCTCTTTTGAATTCAATGCAAATCTAGCTCGAAAAGAACAAAAGATTACAAAGACCTGCAATTGGCTTCTTTAAAACTTCTTCCAGCATTGGCATTTGTAGGATCATATCTCTATGTACAACAATACAAGATCAAGCTTCTGCTTGCAGGTTTGGTCATCCAAGTCAAACTCACTGCAGTGACCTGCTTCTATAGAACTGTATCTATCGGATAACTGCCAAGGACACGAAGAAATCTTGCGAATTCCTGCTAAAAAAGAAAAAAAGGTAACATATCCTTATATACTCATCGATCCATAAAAGTTTTTTTCAACTCAAAAGCATAACAATGCTGGATTTTCTCTTGCAATCAGGACATATAGACTGACCTGCAGATGTCCTAAAGCATATTGGGCGCGAGGCTCTGCCATTGAAGCTTCAAAGTCAATGAAGAATAGGTAGTCAAAATGCCTGCCACCAGAAAATATTTGAGTATTAACTGCAGCATGGAGGCTTTCAGGAGACGACTACCATTCTAAAATCCCATGACCATTTTTCAATAAGTCACGTATAATCACCCTTTTTCCATCTCTTTTCATCTAAAAATTTGCAAAGCTCTTTATTTTCTTGGGAAATCTCTCTAGAACTTAACCAATGACCTTCTTAAATAGCTTTTATGTGACAACAAAGTTGATAGAATTGAGTCCTATCATTTGCTTTCTTTTCTATTTCTATGAATTCTTTTGCTCGATAAATATTATTTAATTCCACCTGGTCTAATTTTCATAACAATTACTAAAAAGAAAGCCCCATCCATAACATTTAACACCAGTGAATATGATATTAAATCCAGGATAGCTCAAACATTAAATTCTACCGTTGCAAATCTGAATTCAAAAGATAATAGCACTCACTTGGCACTCCCTTCATTGGAATTATCAACAACACTCGAAGGATGCTGTTTCCGTGGGCGACTCTCAATCTAAAATTTATCCAAAACAGATGAAAACAATCAAAGCCTATTGATACATCGAAATTTAAAAACTTAATTATTATTGGAGATTACCTTAGACAAATTAATGCTCCTCAGTGCGAAGACCGATAAAGCTTTGAATAGTACACCAGGGCCTTCTTCTAGAGTAAACACAATGCTTGTCTAGGAACAGAATCAACAGATAAATATTTCATCACCATATTGACAGCAAGGACACAATGCCCAGGAAAAATTATACCTTATAGGGCCTATCAGTTCCAGGAATTATAGGTTCTCTTGCAAGTATCAGGAAACGAGTGATATTATCCTTATCATCCTGTCATTACAAGGTGGGAACAATCTGGTTAAGCTGCACTTGCATGATTCATGACATTAAAGCTATTGATAATGAACAATAAAAATGGAAGAGACAAATCAAATATGAATGCTAAACAAAGCCTCAAAGATGTCAAGACATTTACAGCTCTTACATGTAAAAAAAGTATTCCATGTACAAACTAGCAAGTAGTTGCATGTATCACGTGTTGAGGAATAGTTTTCCAATAACAGAATAGCATTACAAAGATTAAGTGTATGTATGACAGGGGGAGCAATTCTGCAGCTTCACTGTTACATTTGACATTGGCACATGTAAAAATTGGGTAAGATTTTTGGTCATGCTATGCCGTTGGGTCTCTGAATTATATGCTAGGCTCCAAGTATTGATGTGGAAAACATTGAAATGGGCCACACTATCAATTGCTTTTAATTAAGAATTTTAAGGATGAGATTGGAGCTCTTAAAATTTGAAGACAAATTTTGTGGATTTACTTTTTCGTAATCCTTTTGTGTCTAAACGGTCAAATCTGGACTCTCTACAAATTGCAAAACTTTGGTGGTTTAGGGTACAAATTGAAATGACAATGGAAAAATGTATTAAAAATACAAAAAACAAAGATTTTGGATCCAGAGACAAACACATAAAAAAGAAACTGAACATATAGAAAAGAAAAAGGCATAAAATAACATAACAAGCTACACTAGAAGAGAATTGGTGTTCTGTCTACCCCTCTCCTCTCACTCTACATCCTGAGCTTTCCATTACTTTCTTTCCCTTTCTTGCATTCTGCTTTTCTGGGAAATCATTTTAATTTGATCCCTTCTAGTTCACAATTCTCTCCAACACCCCCCCTCCCCTAAAATAAAAATATATATATATATATATATAGCCCTCTTCCATGTAAATACGTACTGAAATATTCCTTAAATGAATTCCTTATATTCTCCCAAGCCATTTTTCGTTTAAGAAATTTATAGAACAGTGAATTTTTTCTGAGAAACGGTTTTGGATGGATATTGCTTTTTGTGAATTTAAAGTCCACTACTTGGCTTCAGGTTGTCATAGAGAAAGCCTGAGATTTTCTTTTTTTTTATATAAGTAAAAAATTTATTCAACAAATGTAATAGGCGAAACCCATGTACACAGGGAGTATACAAAAGAAACACCTAAAAACATTCAACTAAATCAACGAGGACAGAAACTCATGAACTGCCCCACCATTCAGAACAATAGCTGAAAACCAACCAAACAGGGAAAACATAAAAATTTCCAAAGTTCTTCTACAGTTCTTTCCCTATTATTAAAACACCTCTCATTCCTTTCCAGTCAAATGCTCCACATAAACTCCTTGGGAATCCTAGAGAAAGCCTGAGATTTTGTAGTGATTAATAGCCTTCTTTGATTTCATTTTCATTATCTGCATCTTGTCATGGCGAGAAAAAGAATCAAGAACAGATTTGTCAAAAACTCCTTGGGAAAAACATATATATATATATATATCTATATGTGTGTGTGTGTGTAGAGAGAGAGAGAGAGAGAGAGAGAGAGAGAGATCAACTTTGTATATCATAATTGGTTGGGTTGGGTTATCCATGTTGGTACCCCCGTTTAGTTAGAGTCCTACCACTGAGAGGAGAAAACACCAACTGAACATTGTCGGTTCGAGTAAGTGTAGTCAAGTTGGTTGGTTAGGGCTGACCCAATGATCCCCATAAGCAGAATGTTCCCAGTCTATGGTATTGATATCGCAAAAAAGAAAATAATGCAGAAATCTGTGGTTTATCTTAAACCTATGCTATGAACATTAACTAAAAGTATTTACTGGAACAACCCTTTTATTTCACGTGATATATGCCTAAGTCATATGAGACTGAAAGGGAAGTCTTACCTGAATATTTTCAGCAAGAATGTCAAGCCCATAAATTTCTGCAGCTTTGGCGCTTGCAATGGCCCCGGTCTCTCTTAGGCCAGTTGACGCCACCATCTGTCCAAAATGCTCAAAACAATTAATATATAAAGCGTCTAATGTAATTCAGAGGAAAAAAACATGTTGAGTTCACCAGGGTTGAACATATAACCTGAGCAGCTCCAGCAGTATCATGAGCACTAATCCTGAGAACACCTAAATCACATAGCATCATGTCACATTGAGCAAGAGCCTGCAAACGAAAACATTTTTGAGACGGCAACTTAAGAACAAAGCAAAGCCATGCCTTTCATCTCAAATAGGATTTACTAGTAACACGGTCAGCTCTATTCCAAAAAATATTTTGGGTTTGTAAACCCAAGTATTAAATGACAAGAGAATTGTATCAAGACCTTGTTGACTAACCTTTTAACTGTTTCAGTGTTTTGTAACAGCTGAGATTGACTGATTGGGACATCCTAAAGCTATTAGGATAAAGAAAATTGACTAATATTTTAACAATCATATCAAGTGCCCATGTCATTTGTGCAGAATTAGGTCAAAGAATGCATCAGATTTCCCCTTCACAACAAGACTAGAAGAATGAAAGAGAAGCAAGATGACTGACCATAGGATGGCTCAAAACACTTTTTATCTCCTCTTTTCTAGTGCCAGGCAATCCTAAAAGGCAATGGTTAACTTGCATCTGCACCTCCCCGACTATGTGGAGCCTATGTCGAAGCAGCAGGTCATAATTACGGTGGATGCTCCCACCGACAGAATTCTCGATGGGAAGAACTGCTTTATCCACTAACCACAGTTCAACAGCCTGTCAAATTAAACATCAATAAACATATAAAAAACAATACATTGACAACCAATAAAAGCATGTAAATAACAATTATTTGAACCTTGAATGTTTCTTCAAACTGATCACATGGAACGGTCTCACATTTAGGGTATGCTTTTAGGGCTGCAGCCTCACTATATGCTCCTGGTAACCCCTATTATTACAATACACTCGATATCAGAATACTAAAAATTCCATTGAAAGAAGAATAATAAAGTGTTATACCTGATAGGCCACCCGTACTTTTGAACCATCACTTGGAGAAGAAGATAGGTCATTTGCAGTCAATGGTTCTGCAATTTATTTATATATTCAACCCACAAGATTGCAACCGAAAAACATAAATAAATAAAAAATTGTAAACTATACATTTTACCAAATGCTCAAGTATTATTAAATATGAAAGAAATCTTTATAGTTATTTTGAGTAACTTAAAAAAGATGCATTCTAACTTATAAAAAATGACTAGTTCTAAATAACTAAAACCATTTTAATTTCAGAGTTGAAATCTAACAAGCGTTGCCCCGATCATATGCCACCTTATCTGAAAACATGCAAAACGTGATCATACTCAAGCATCTATAGGTTATTGACTTGTTGCATGCATGAAAAGAGCCATTTTCCGACTTAACGGCATTGATATAGAATTCACAAATTCCAAAAAAAAAATGCCTTATCCATGATTGATGACTTAATGTTTACCAGAAGTAATCAAACTATATACTTGCAACCTTGCTATTTAGAGCATTTCAACTCAGCCTTTTAGGAAACGAATCAATATACCCTACAATTCTATCCTAAACACTCTACATTTCAAAAAGATACCGTTGGGTCCAAACAAAAAAATTGCACATGTATAAAAAACATGCACAGAAAAATTACAAAATATGAAAGAAATCTTTATAATTATTTTTCAACTGGAAAAATAATGCATTCTAACTTATAAAAAAAAAAAAAAAAAGACGCTTCTAAATAACTAAACCATTTAAATTTCAGTGTTGACATCTAGTAACCAGGGAGGTTGCATAATACTTGTATTAGAATAAGCATTGCCCCAATCATATGCCATCTAATCTGAAAACATGCAAAACATGATTATACTCAAACATCTAGAAGTTGTTGATTTGTTGCATGCATGAAAAGAGCTGCCTTCCAACTAGACAGCATCGATATGGAATTCACAAATTCCAAAAAATGCCTTACCTATGATTGATGACTAAATGTTTACCAAAAGTAATCAAACTAAATACTCCCAACCTTGCTATTTAAAGCAAATCAACTCAACATTTGAGGAAACAAATCAAGCTACCCGACAATTCTATCCTAAACACTCTACAATTCAAAAAAAGATGGATAAATCATGCGGATCCCACAATATTTAATGCTGAGGTCTACACCAGCCACAGGAAACATTTAATACCGTTAAAGTCCAAACACAAAATTGTATACGTATAAAATATGTATAGCAAACTTGCAAAATAGGAAAGAAATTTTTATAATTATTATTAGTCAACTGTAAAAAGATGCATTCTAACGTATAAAAAAAAAAAAAAGACACTTCTAAATAACTAAAACCATTTTTTATGAGTAAAATTAAAACTTTATTAATAGGAAAAGGCATAGCCTAAGTATATAGGGAGTATACAAAGAAATAAATAACTAAACCATTTTAATTTCAATGTTGATATTTAGTAACCAAGGAGGTAGCATAATACTTCTATGAGTATCGCTACATCTATAAAGGAATCACACAAAAGTAATCTTATAAACTGATTTAGCTTCATCTGATCTGTTAGATCTGCTTTACAATAAAAGTAACTTTACAACCTGATGAACCACATTAAGCCACGTCAGTTTATGGATTACTTTTGTATAATCTCTTTGTGGCTAAAGTATTGAGAAAGCAGTGCCCAATCATATGCCAGCTAATCTGAAAACATGCAAAACGTGATCATACTCGAGCATCTAGAGGTTGATGACTTGTTGCATGCATGGAAAGAGCCGCCTTCCAACTTGACAGCAACGGCATGGAATTCACAAATTCCAAAAAATGCCTTATTCATGATCGATGACTAAATATTTACTAGAAGTAATCGAACTAAATACTCCCAACCTTGCTATTTAAAGCAATTCAACCCAACCTCTTAGGAAATGAATCAAGATACCCTATATATCTATGCTAAGCACTTTTTACAATTCAAAGAGAGATAGATACAAATATTTAATGCAGAGCTCTTACACAGCCCATAGGAAACATTTATATGTTTGGTTGTTGAACCAAACTCAACTCATCTCAAACCAATCATTGATGGGAGACCCACTGTTTTTTCAATTTTCCATAAAAAAGTTAAACCCACTCCAACCTATTTTATACATTTCAACCTAAAAAGTTAACCCATCTCAATGGGATCCACAAAATACTACTATTCATAATTCAACTCATCTCAACATCCAAACGCAGCCTAATACTATTGGGTCCACCTATTGTGCTTCTCTCTCATACACACCAAATGACATATCATTAGCCTATATCCATAACTAAGAAAACTCAAGACCTACAAGCAGTCGCGGACGGAGGACCCAACCACCCCCCGAAGTTTTTTTTTATTTTTTTATTTTTATAAATACTCTTCCCTTTTTATTCTCCAATAAAAAAAATAAAATAAAAAGGAAAAATATCCGGTCCCCTCTAAAATATTGAAACAACCCCCTCACTAGCAAAAAACTTATACTGACGCATAGTTTATGTTTCATACATCCAAAAGGGGCACTAACTCAAGTTCTTGCCAAAACTTAAAATTTAGCCTTAAATGTAGAAATATCTAGAGTTTTTCTAAAAGTTTAAAGATTTAGCTGAAAATAAACTTGAAAGCCACAAAATATATATATATATATATATATATTTTAAATTCATAGCAACCTTTCTCAATCCTCTCTTTAGTTCAGTCAAACTCACCTTACTCTCCGTTTGCCATGTAGGTTGATTCACGCTGATTCTTCTTTTTATTATTTTTTCGAATTACGTTTGTAATTTTTTAGTATAACCATTTATTGCAAAATATATAGTATCTAAGAAAACAAGGTTAATTATTAAATATTAGTCGACCTCCCAAAGATCAATTCCTGCTCCGCCACCGTCTACAAGCATTAGCGCAACATGGCATACCAACCTACATTGCTCAATACCATATTATGACCTATTAAACATAAGTATCAGGTAAAACATATTATTCCAACTAGAAAGAATGAAGAAATAAATAAATCTTAACACAGAAACAAAACAATTAAAAATCTGAGATTTTGTGCTAACTCACTGGGAAGAAGATTCAAATCCTTGTGAAAACCCCTGGGCTCATTACCACGAGTCCGCTCAATGGCCCCAGAAGACTCAACCCCAGGCACATGCGGTTTCTCATCTTCCACAGGAGTGATAGCTTGCTGAGTCAAAGCACCAAAACGACAACATTCCCATTTGCGGAACTTTTCCAAATCGAGCTTAAAACTGATCAAAGCGGCCCCAGAATTCCTAGACCCACAATCTGAGGCCCCGAGATTAGAACAAGGATTTCTGGCGCAAACCCAGAGGGATGCACATTTAAGAGCCATTCACAACGAAGCAAATGTTGGAACCCAGAACACGAAGTCTCGGCCAAATGCAAAAGGTTGTGGTTGGTGAGGAGGGGTTTGTTGGCGAGTTTTGGTGAAACCCAGTACGGCATTGTCAAGGAGGTGGACGAGAATGGTAGTGGGGCTTGTTTGGACCCCACAAAAACGTTAGATTCAGTTTGTAGTGAAAATGGAACTCTGGATGCATAGATTTGAGAGAGAGAGCAACTCAGGAAAGAGAGTCCTGCTTATTAAAAGAATGGAGACTTTTAGAGGAAGAAAGACGGAGAGAAAGAGGTAGGTGAGCAAAAATGTTGGCCACGCGTTTTCTCGGATTGCATTAGATAGACAGGTAGACGAGAGAGAGAGAGAGAGAGAGAGAGAGAGAGGCTCATGGGCTGTATAGCCGAAAACATTTACAGCATCTTATACCGCGCTACTTGTGTAATACTTTGAACAAGCGAACCTTTGCGGCTTTGCCCAACCAACAGAAGTTTGATATGGTAAAAAAAGGTACTATTTTATCAGGAGTATTGCCATTTTCGGAGATAAAATCAGACTGCTTTCCCAATTCCGGCCCACCTACAATGAAAAACTATACGCTTTTCTGCTTTTGGTATATGTTTATAATTTACGTAAACAACATGGCTGGAAATCCAACTTTAGAAAAATGAAATCATTTAAATTTGTATCCTTTCAATATATAATAAAATACAATAGATGATTAAGGAATCTTCTAAGATGATAAAATTGATATTTGGAAATGCTAACTCTTAATAGTGCTATCGAGTTGAGAAGATAAAGAGGGTGGGAGCTATGAAATGAAAGAGAAGTAACTTTTGATTAGAGTGACCATCAAGGGTGGTGGTCCAGTGGTCATCAAGTTATTTTCATGTAGCTTGGCATGTGCTGCTTCAAATTTGAATATAAATTTACCTTAAAGTATTGATATTCTTTAGTGGGTACTTGAGTTAATATGATTCAAAGACAATTTTAGTCCCTCCTCCCTTTTTTGCTCACATAGACTTTATTCGGTCTCGCTTGTGGGCTCAAGGTTCATTTGGGTAACATTATGTGGGCTTGTTTACATGAATAATCTCCTACTTCCACTACTAACAATTTAATTAGAAATAATAATCAACTTTTAATTATAAAAAAAAAAAATCCAAGTATGAGTTCAACATACAACTAATTCCCAAATATAATATTTATGGAAAAAAATTAATGAGGAGGAGAAGTGAAGAAGAAGAAAATGAAGATGAAGATGGAGGAGATCATAATATTATTTAATTGACGTGGTCATGAAGGTATTGTACGTTCTCTTTTCATAATGTTTTGTGGGCGGTGTCGTGTATTTAATTAGGAAGTTTGGTGAAGCTAGCTAGGTTTTATTGGTCAAAACAAAATAGAGAAAAACATTCATGATCACCTAACTAATTTGGTAACATCATTAACCTAAATCATCACTTGGTTTATCAGGCTAGCAGCTGCGCGCATGCATGCACGCACGCATGTACCACTACCTGCCCGTATATATATAGACTAGTCTGAAGTCCCTACGTTATGGATTTTGGTCGACTAATATTTGATAGTGAAGTCTTCACATAAAAATCTCCTCTCTTCCTTAATTTGGAACCTTATACAGATCGAGGAGGGAAATCTAAATAATTATATATCAGAAATGCTTGGATTCTGAGATCTGTATTTATCGACATTTTTTTTTTTTTATTTAATGATTAAATAAATATTTTTAAATAATATTTTAATTTATTTTAAAAATGTTTAAGAATATAAACAAAAAAATATATGAAAAAAAGGCATTTGACTTTTTAAAAAAAATTGTCAGAGCCCACAAAATTAATATGTACATTTGCTTATACGTAATAAAATTCTAAAGGAAGAAAATTAAATACATGGGGTTCATATACGCCGCCGGCTGCGTCCAAATTTTCACCATGAATTGTTGATGTGAATATATTAATTATGACATGAATTTGGTCGCAAACCATGATCATGTCAAGCTGGGCTAGCCGTGGCTTTAATTCTCTGCAGGTGTTTGTACCAATTGCTGTATTCGAAAATTTTGTTCATCCATGCCTTGGATGACCTCATGCACGGCCGGGTTCCTTTCTATTTTTGAACATGGACCTCCATGCTATAAGATATTCTAGTCTTTAACAATATCACGTCCATTAATTAAACATATATATATCCTAATTTCTTTAGCCGGCCAAGCAAAAGGCCTATACATGACACATCCATCGATCGTGCCAAAATCAAGTTAACTTATAAAATGCCCGCCGCATTAAACCAATTACCTAGATCATCATATAATTAAGTACCATCCATCAATAATGGAAAATATAATATAATTCCCAAATGACGATCGAGCTTAATTAAATCCTAATTTCCTCCTAATTAAAAGAAACGTACATGATGATCATCAACTTATAACAATTATACATGATGATACATCTGATCTGCGGAACAAATAGAAATTTTCACTAATAATAATGATCAGTGCATGCAGGTCATGTCCTGATTTCCGATCGATCGAGAGTACGTACTCATAAGTGAGAAAGTCTCGTTCCGACGGGAAAGTGAGACACGATAATTGGAGGGGAAGGGGGGCTTGATCTCTTGGAGGACTGGTTCTTATTAGACTTGGCTTTCTTGAGGACTTTGGTTTTGTTGCTCGCTTTGCCATGTGTCCATTCCTCTCCTGCTTGAACATCACTGCACGCAACCCTGCTGCCAGAATCGGTACTAACGCAACCAAAGAATGTTGACAAGAAGAAAGCCATTGATTTCTCTTTTTGTTGCCGCAGAGTACCCAGATTGAATTCGTCAAAAACAGAAAAGCAGCTAAAGAAGATGGCCGGGTGGTCTTATTTGTTCGTGTTGTTGAGCTTTAACATATATACTGATCTCTTCGATCCTCTTCCTCCTCCCCTATATATAATAGAAAGAAAGCCAAATCCGTAAGCAACTAGCAAGGAACTTCTAAGAACGAGTCAAAGAGAACTTCTAATGGAGTCCGGCCGACCCCTGCTCACAGCGACGGGACATCTGGCATTGGAAGTGCCTTCGGGGAAACGGATTTGTTAAAGCGACGCGATCTGTGCATGCACGATTGGTCACATTTCTTTACCGCGTCAAATCGAGTCAGCACAAAGGAGAGGGAACCACTACGGACGAACATGCACCTGTCGATTTTCAACATTTGTCCCGGTCATGGGTTTAATTGATCGTATACGCCAAGTCTCATGATATAGACCACACCATACACGTGATTTTCTAGGAGAATTGCAATGAACCAAATTCTCACCCAACCAAAGTCCTACGAGTCCGGTAATCCTCCGGTTCATCTCGACTTCACCTGACTAATCATGATCTTACTTACACTATATGTATATTTTTAAAAATTTTACTGCATACAAATAAAGTCGTATATTAATTTATGTATTAATATTAATTTTTTTATATTTAAAATTTAAAATTAACATCATTTTTAATAAAATCTATTTTTTAACTAATCACATTAGATTGATGTATATATTATGTGCAGTTATGATTGCAACTAAATTTTTTATATTTTTTAAATAATAATATTACTTATCACCTTAATTTTCATCATAATTATCTCATCATTTTATGATATGATATTAAATGATTAGAAATTAATTATTATATTTTATTTATAAAATTATTATTTAATATCACATAATAAAATAATAAAAAAATAAACGACGAATAGAATTTTTTAATTTTTAAATCCAACTACTAACAAGATCATACTATTTCATTTAAATGATATATATATATATATATATTTGCCAACCGATATTGTTGTATATTTTTTAAGAAACTATTTATTTGTAGAACTTTTCGATACACTGACCATCGACACACTATTAAATAGTCCTCTAATGGTAAAACAAAAAACATTGATATTTTAATTTATTTTTAAAACTAATAAGTATCACAACAACTGCTACACTAGGCTTAGACCATTAGTATTGGAATATGGAATACGTAAAGGCAACGCTAAAATTTGGCTAAAATCACATATTTTACTTTTTATTTGTTCCATTAAAGAGAGATTCTTATAATAATAAAATATTATTAATTTAATAAAAATAATAAATTTTCCTAATTTATTTTTTTTATATTTTGCAATTTTATTTATCATATGTTAATTAATAATCGAATTATAATTAAATTGAATTATTAAATAAAAAAGTTATAATTAAAGTAACATAAATTTACCTTGTAAGTAAAAAATTTGCCTTGTCGAGAGAGAGAGTCCAAGTGTGAGGAGAGAGAAATTAACACAAATCATTCAATAGATTGGGAACAGTAATTATACAAATATGTAGAATTACTGTGACTTGTAAGCAGACAATTTTCCTTTGCCTCTTCCGATGTATACAGTTTACCTTGTCAATGAACACCAAGTTGCCTTTGCAGTTTTGGTCCGGACCATTTTCACTGTTCTTGTTGCTTGCTCTTTGTAGGCGACAAGTTATCTGTAGCTTGAGCCCGAAGAAAGCCCATGAATAGGGCTAGCTATTAATTTCCTTGAATGCGAGCCCAAAGCCCATGCACGCTGCTATTAATCTTGAGTAGGAGCCCAAAGGGCTAAAAGGAAGACCCAAGTTGTAGTAGGGAAAAAAAAAGGGGTCCTGGGCTGGGCGGCCTTGTCAACATGACAAGCATTTCTGAATTCTGAAATGGTTGCTTTTACTTTTCAAAGGACAAAGGTGGAGGGACAGTCAATCCAGAAATTCCCGTACGGAGTTTTGTCTGCGTTAACGCAGACATGGTCCCTGTTCTCTCAGTTGCAAAATGTGGTCACCACAGACTACAGAGAGAGAGAGAGAGAGAGAGAGACGCTGACCACTCACTACTTAGCTTCTGAATCATCCTCTATCACCAACCCCAATATTACTGTACACTAATCCCACGCTCCAATCATTCCCATAAATTTTTGTTTTTTTTTGTTTTAAAAACAATTTCAGCCAACTCATGGCTTGGCGATGTGATATGGGGTGAAAGTCTTACAATTTAATTACAATTTATTAATAAAATAATATATTTTTAAATTTCAAACACATTAAATCAAAATCAGAATCAAAATAAACTTAAAAAAAAAAGGTTGTAGAAAAATTATAAATAAGTAGTTTTATTATTTTTCCATGTGATATTATTGGATTGGAATGGATGGATATAATAGTTTTTAATTAAAGAGGTGCTGAGTAAAATTTAAAAAATAAAAAAATATTTAAAAATAAATTCGTATAAAAATAACGTTAATAAATGCGTGAGTTTTTTTCGCTATAGCCATTATATTCTATTTATTATAAAAAAAATACTCTACACAAAAAATTACATAAAGTAATTTTATAAATTAATATAATTTGATATAATTTGTTAGATCATAAAATTATTTTTATTATAAATTAAATCTAATAAATCAGATGAAATCACATAAATTTATAAAATTACTTTTATATAATTCCGTTATATATGTAGCAGTATTCATTTCAAAAACTTCTCACTTTGAGAATTCTTTCAAAAAAATATATATATGCTCACAACACTTCAACCAAAAATTTGTGTTATTATTTGTAGTTATAATTTTATTTTATTTATGAGATTTATTTTATCAGTTTTTTTTAAATTAAAAATTTAAAAGTCAAATATTATAATTTTTAACATATTAATAGCTAACACATAAGTACATATTATTATATAAGTAAAGCTTATAAATAAAAATTTCCTTTTTAATATCATCTGTAATTGATTTTAAACCTGCTGGTACTTCCCATTTTGCCGTACCCTTAAAAAATAAAATAAAATCTTTCTACTTAAGTTTGTTTGGATTTTCTTGTTTTTGTTTTGTGGAGCTTCCTTCGAGGGGAAGAACTTCTTCCAAAAACTGTAGTATGTTACCATATGCCGCAAGCAGCCGGGGTTCTGTAGTAAACATGGTTTAGTGGCGGTTCAAGTAGCCAACAACTATGTCCAATGAATATTTTTTATTTTATTTTTTATTTTTTATTGTCATCCTTGACTAATTTAAAGAAAAATTTTACTTAATATTCTTACACTAAATAATAATTATTATTATTTTTTCTCTTAATATGTGAATAATGTAGGACTATTGAGAATAAGAATTCTAATTCTTTTGACTGAGACTTCAAAAGTGTAAATGCAGAGTTTCAAATTGAGGACATCTTGGAATACAACTTGCTCAGCAATCAGTATGCCACCTCCTAGTATTCTGTAATACATAAGGTTCTCTGTTTTTTTCCTTCCTTAACAACTTTCCTTGATGCTTCACATTGAAAGTTAGCAACACGATCGATGCAATAATTAACAGATGGATCAGGTCAGTTTATAATAAAGGTAATAAGGTAATGATTGTAGGGTAGTACTAACTACTATATTGTCGAAGACAATAGTTTTGATGTCTGTCTAGACGATGTTGATGTTCGATATGCATAGCAATATCACTGAAATTTTTGCTCAAAATGACTTTCAATTTTATTTATTAAGAAATGGTAAAGTTGATAAATGTTGAAAGGGCATATTTTCCCACAAAAAGTCAAAAAAAATTAGGGAAGAGAAGAAAGAAAAAGTCGAGGAAGTAGAGGACAGACATGGAAAAGACAAAAGAACCGAAGCTAAAGTACCTGTGTCTACTGACATAGAAGTTTAAAAAAAAAAAAATCTCAACAAGAAAAACTAATATCACTGCTAGAATTACCAAAAGTCGCGCCGATTGCGTGTCTTCAGCCTCTCTCTCCTCCAATCACGTTTATCAATAAAGAGCCTGCTGTATGACGATACTACCCCCCTCCCTCCCGTTTTTCCACGACATTCCCTTTACTATCGTCATCAAAGTCCACAACCAGAGCAGAGTAGAGCACTCTGCGAACTCACTCCATTTTCCTAAGAATGGCAAAGCACTCCGCGGCCACAACCACGTCGTTCCCCCAGATCAAACCTGAGGACTACACTCATAGCCCTGTCCACTACGCCGTCGCAGTCGGTGATCACACCACCCTGTCTCGTCTCGTTTCCACCCTCCCTAAACTCGCCGACCCTGCTCAGATCCACTCCGAGTCAGACTCTCTCTCTCAGGAACGACTCAGCGACCAGATATCCGCCTTGCTCGACCGCCGTGACGTGCCCTTCCGTGAGACCCCTCTCCACCTCGCCGTGCGCCTAAACGACGCCGTTTCCGCTCGCGCTCTCGCCCTTGCCGGTGCTGATGTGTCCCTCCAGAACTCTGCGGGATGGAACCCCCTCCAGGAGGCTCTCGTTCGCCGTTGCTCCGAAATTTCTCTCATCCTCCTCCGCCAGCACCACCGCTCAGCCTGGGCCAAGTGGCGTCGACGCTTGCCGCGTGTCATCGCCGTGCTCCGCAGAATGCGAGACTTTTACATGGAGATCTCCTTCCACTTCGAGAGTTCCGTCATTCCCTTCGTCGGTAAAATTGCTCCATCCGACACTTATAAAATCTGGAAGCGCGACGGTAACCTACGTGCCGACACGTCCTTGGCCGGTTTCGATGGCTTGAAGATACAGCGCGCCGATCAGAGCTTTCTCTTCCTCGGAGATGGCGATCAGAGCCACGACATTCCCTCTGGCGCTCTCTTGGTTCTCAATCGCGACGATCGCAAAATCTTCGACGCCTTCGAGAACGCTGGAGCTCCGATGAGCGAGTCCGACATTGCTGGCTTCTGCTCCCAGACAAGCGTGTACCGACCCGGTATGGACGTCACCAAAGCCGAACTCGTAGGAAGGACCAACTGGAGGCGTCAGGAGAAAACGGAGAATGTGGGAGAGTGGAAAGCCAAGGTCTACGAGATTCACAATGTGGTCTTCAGCTTCCGGTCACGTAAAGTCGCCGGTGGAGACTCTGACGTGGCAGGAAGTGAGCAGGTCCTTCCTCTAGAACTTGACGAGGACGACGACGGTTTTTTGGTGGCTGAGAATCCGAATTTTGGATTTGCCCCTGATCAGCGGAGACACAGTAGCTTTGTTAGAGAGGAGAGGGAATGGGTGATGATGCCGAGGAAGAGCGTTGATGTTCCTCCCTCGGCGCCGCTGGTGTCAAGGAGAGCTGCTTCGGCTGTGTCTGCGCCGCAGACTAAGGAGAAGGAGTACGTTCGGAGCTTGCGGCCGTCGGTCTGGTTAACTGAGCAATTCCCGTTGAAAACGGAGGAGTTGTTGCCGTTACTAGACATTTTGGCGAACAAAGTGAAAGCCGTGAGGAGGTTGAGAGAGTTGCTCACGACCAAGTTTCCTCCGGGAACGTTCCCGGTTAAGGTAAGGGCATTCTAGGAAAAGGATATTTCGGGGGTCCACGGAATTTTTTTTTTCGTGGACCCTTCGCGCCTTGCTTTAGTTTTCGGTTCTTTTGATGGGGCAAAGACAACGAGTAACGGTCTTCCTTGCGGACCTCGACCGCAAGGGTGGGACCTCGGTCCTCTGATTACTGATTAGTGGAGAAGCAATTGTGGGGCCAATAGTGGTCGGTGAATTGACGTGGAACTTTTAGATTATAGTTTGATTCTGATCCGACGGTGATAGAGGGTGGGACCCTCATATCATCCGAGGTTTTTATTTCCATTCCGACATCGTAGGGCCCAATGTTAAAATATATAAAACAGTTTTGACCTTGATTTTGCCACGTCATTTGGATCAAATCCAGGCAATGACGTGGCGAGATCACTGTGGGACATGCATCGTAGATAGTTGCTTTTATAACAGGTCAAAAATGTTTGTATGTCAAATATTAATCAAACCGTGATTGCTTAGTTTGGCTTTGTTTTGTTTTGTGGGACAGGTGGCAATTCCGGTAGTTCCTACAGTTAGAGTGGTGATAACGTTCACAAAGTTCGTGGAGCTCCAACCAACCGAACAATTCTACACGCCGTTCTCAAGTCCCAGACACTTGTTTCATGGAGGACGAGGAGGCCACTCGGAAGACGATCATAAATCAGATACCCACACCCCTTCATTACCGTCGTCGTCGTCGTCGTCGTCTTCGACGTGGTTGCGGCGAAACAATAGCCACTCGGTATCGGCAAGCAAGCAACAGCAGCAACAACAGAAAAGTTCAGCGGCGGGGGCGCATGAGTCGGATCCTTTTGCCATACCTAGTGGATACACGTGGACTAGCGTGGACGATAAATCACGCAAAATGAAGAAATCCAAGTCCACGAGGAAATCCAAGTAATTGCATCCTCCTGAAAAATGGAGAGAAATGGTAACCAAAAAGATAGATGGAGAGAAAAAAGAAAGGACAAAACCCAAATCATTAGAAGAAAATGGTTTTACAATTTACATGCATGGGGTTGGCATGTTTGGTTAGTTGGTGAATTTGAGTCGTGACTTGATTTTTAACCATCCCATTTTAATTAGGAGTTGTGCTATGTTTATAGAAAGATTCGGCAACATTACTTTTGAACCAATTAGAAGTTTTCATCGAAAGATCAGATGCTCCCAATTTTGCTTAGTTTTGTTTTTAATCTATATTCTCGCTTGGGGAAAATTAGTTCATCGTCTGCCCCTACTCCTATTTTAATTTTTGATACTCGTTGGGTAATTATTGTGCCTCCGGTCCTTTCCCTTTAGAAACTATAGGCATCTGTTGGATTGAACAAATTGTGGTATATTTTGATACCCGCGCATATAAAATTATCATATATATAAATATAAAATATTGTAAATAGATTGAAGGGAAATAGATTGAGTAAAAGTTGTGTCTTGAATGAAAGGTAGGAAGTAGTGAGTGCGCAAACCAAAGTTTAAGGACGGAATTTAAGAATGAAGAACTCGAGTTGCCTAGCTGATGTATGTCCTTAATCACAATAAATGTAGATCATTTTCTGACATTATTATTTATGTTCGGATACCTCGTCCTCAAAATGCCGTCCGCATTATTATTAGTGGAACAGTAATCTTCCTCTCTTTCAATTCAATTAATGCGAACAATGAATTAAATTACCTACAAACCATCTGACACCGCAGTAGATGTTTTATACCTAGCCTGCTTCCATGCTTGTTTGTAAACAACATGCAATAAAATACTCCATATACAGCGGGACATAAAGAGAGTGTTTTCATTTCTAAGTAGGAGAAATGTTTGGAGAATTAATTATAGAAGATAAATTTATAAAATGATAACTATTTTTATGTTCTCACATCTCAATTTGTAAAATTCAATTTTCCTTTTTACTAGCATTCTTCTTTCATATTAGTACTTGCCAGATTTTTTGGGGCCTTTAATTTGATTAAAGAAACAAGCATTGAGCTAAAAGGTGGTCACATAAATAAGTTGTATGGAGTGAGATGTGCCTTACAGCTAGCCCGCTCTATGGGTATGAATTCAGCATTATTCAGTCTAACCTTAAGATGAAAACGTTGTTTCATTTGAGTGCAAACTGAAAATCCAACATATTTATTGTAGTGTCATCTATTTGAAGACCTTGGAATAAATTTAAATGATACAGAGAAAATTGCAAAAGACGACTATATTTACTTGAATGTCAAACAGTAGGCAAAAGAATATATGATAATTGGGCAGAGCACCGGTGAAACAATGGGATCTAGTAGTGGAGGCAAATCAATGTGCTTGAGAGGGTGGTGGGACAAAGCAATAAACTGGTGACAGACATGAGCTAGTCCAATAATTCGGGGGTTGATGAGGATGAGAAAGAAAGATGGTTGGCCTACTAATTTAATATGCAAAAGATCATAACAATATGATTAGGATTATAATTAAAAGACTCTTAATAAAGAAAAGAAAAGATGCCAAACAGAGTTTGCTTCGTTAGATGGAAAACTATAACTACTGAGGTATCAAGTCCCTTTTTATTTTTTCACTAAAGTTTAAGACGTGCGTACAAGATAATCCCCACTGACATGTGACCTTTGGTTTGTCTGGCCTGGGTATAAGGTCTTTCAACTCTTCCTTCCTTCCTTCCCCCATTAACTCCCAACTTTCTCAATCTACTCCTCCTTGCTTATCCATTTACAAGGTATACTCTCTCTCTCTCTCTCTCTCTCTCTCTCTCTCTCTCTCTCTCTCTCTCACGTGATTCAAGTTCTTTGAAAGGTTTAATCTTTGTGTTTTCTGGGGATTAAGAGATTGTGAAAAGTTAAAAGAGTGTTATGTTGTATATTGTTTAGATCTTGTTCTATGTTTCTTTGAGGGTGAAATGGTTTTGTACAACTGAAAATGCTTTGATATGTTCCTATCAGATCCATTTTCTTTTTATCACCTCCAAAAGAAATGAGAACAAGAAAGATTTTCCTTTCTGCAGAGTACTGCATGCCATTTAGATATGACTGCTACAGCTGCTTTTTCGGTAAATTTTCCTTGAAAAACCATGTTGGGTGGAAACGGAAACCCAGGCTTTTCAATCCCTATGAAAATGTAAGAGAAAATGAATCCCTTGAAAACCTTTTCATTTCCTGGAAATGGAGTTGCAGTTGTAGAATTTCAACTTCTTGAAAATTTCAGAATGTTACAAAGAAAGCACAAAGAAATAACCCAATTTATGGGTAAAAAATCTGGAATTTTCTTAGACTTTTATTGATAACATTATTTCTTCGATGTTCTTGCATCTTTGAATTAATTGACCATTTTCGTTCGAGAAATTAGATTTGCATAGAGATACAAGACAATAATATGGCCACAGAAGCACCAAGCTGGGCAGATCAATGGGGTGCTGGAGGAATCGGTGCCATGGAGGAAGAGGACGGCGCTAATACCAAGAAAGAAAGCAGCGGCAACAAGAAGGGGAATGCAAAAGCTGGATTGAATAAAGCCAAAGCAACCGCCATGGTTGGGGCACTAAAGATCAAGAGCGGAGCATCAGCAGGCATCAAATGGGTCAAGAATCAATGTCAGAAAAAGGGCTCGCCTAAATGAAGTTGTCCTCTCAACTCCCGTTGTATTGAAAAAAAAGTAAAATCAAAGGAATGTTTGCAATTACTTTTGAATTTGAATGCAAGCCCATTGTTTTATGCAGCAACATGCACAGACTTCTCATGATTTCTTTTATTGTTATTATTGTAATATTCCGTATTTACGTGTATTTGTATTGAATGATTATTTAAATTATTATAATTAATAATTCTCTTATTTTAAATTAAATGTAATTTTTAAAATATTATTTTTATAAATTTTAAGTCGTGAAATTATTTTAATGTGTTTTCTTGATATTAGTTATTGTTTTATATTTAAATTGTTATTTACTTTAATTTATTCTATTGTTGGGCTTTAAATATTTTATTTTATTAATAGTAAGTTGTAATGTTTTATTTCACCTTTATTTATTTTTATTGTGCCTTTTTCCTTTCTTAGACCCTTATTTTCGAATTGGGCTTTGTTTTAATGGGGGTTTTCCTTTATTTTTGGGCCCAACCCATTCAGTCTCCAAGCCCAACCTGTGCATTAAACCCAACCACTTTAATTTCCTCCATGCTGCGTCATTTTGGGCGGCAGTAGTAGAATCCCATGAAGAGAAGAGCTAACCTAGTCCACCCATGGGCTCATACATGTCATGGGTCAACTTGGCCCATGTCAACTATGTTATTGTTTATTTTAATTTAATTATTTATTTTCGAAGGGACCTATCAGGGGTTTCCAAGTTGTAATCCTTATAAATAGGACCCTTAGTCTTTGCATTTACATCTTTTGGCAAATTTCCTAGAGGATGATTATTTTGTTTAGGAGATCAACAATCGATGTTAGGTACTTGGACTTTTTGGGTGTAATTCGTTAATCCCAAAGAGAGGATCACACCTTGCAATTCGTGAATAAATGTGATTCATTTATCTTGATCTTGCAACTTGGTACAATCCGTGAATCCAATTTGTTGTTATTCTTATTTTTATTAAGTTATCAATTCATGAGGTTTATTTCAACTATTGTGTAATCTGTGAATCATTAGTTGATTTGTTACCTTTTGTTCATTCAAATTCTTAAGTATTTTATTTTGTTCTTGAGTGTTTATCATTTTGCTCTTGGTGTTCATCCTTCCATTGCCCATTTGATTCTTCCATACTTTCATTTTCAACCACTAAAGTGTTTGCCACTTTCCATAAATCATTTCCTCCACAAACCCAGCTGCCCACCTCAAGTCCCTATAAGGTAATTCTTTCATTCTAGGAGTCTTGACTCTCTCACATTTCAAATTCCTTAATTTAAGGAATTGACAATCACATTCAATTCCTTAAATCACTCTTCCTAACATCTCTTTAGTCAACTATTGACTTGTCATCCTAGTCCAAATTTGAATTTCCCCATTCCCTCAAAGATTCATTCCATTTTGCAAATCTTCCATAAAATTCCAACCAAATCATCACTTACCATACACGGGATTACCATCTTTACCATTCTTTCATCCCAATTTATCCTAGCCGAAACCCCTCAATTCTCCATAAGGAAACTCTTTCCTTTTAGAAGTCTTGGCTTCCTCCAATTCAAATCCCTTAGTTTAAGGAATTGATAATCCTCTTCAATTTCTTAAATCCCTCATCCCTTAATTTAAGGAATTGATAATCTCTTTTAAGTTCTTAAATCCCTCATCCCTTAAATCTCTCAAGTCAACATTAACTTTCCAAATTAGCCTCACCAATTCCTCAAGAATTCTTATCACTTTGGAATCTTTTCAAAACCCTAGCCTCCATCCATCTTAGCGCTGACCCTAATTCCCCTGGGCAATTTCGACAAATCTAATTGCCTTATAGCCGAAATCTCTAGCCTCACTACCTCTCATCAACCTTAACCCAATCAACTTGGCTCCACACTCAAGGAACAAGCCCTAGCCGTCCATAGTGAATTACAAGCCCTAAACACTTAGCCTACCCAATTTCACCATCATCTCCATCATTCCATTTCCCACACACATACCCTTTGTTGAAAGCCAAGCAAGTTGGCAAGATTACTCGGTCACCAATATCACTAAGGCGAGCTCGTGGACTTAATGTTTAAGGACAAGACTGGGGTCTCTAATAAGTAGCCCTTAGGGCTTGTTTCCTTTTATTTCCCTACTGTGCAGTTGCCTTCTCCTTCTTCCTCTGAAACTTTTTTCCTTGTCGCAGCTGCCTTTTTCTTCCTCTCTTGTGATGCTATTTCTTCCATGATCTTCTTGTGGTTAGCTTGCATTTATTTTAGCTTGCATTTTGCTTCTTTTTTTGCTATTAACCAAATCCCCTCTCTTCTATTTTCTGCATTTTATTTCATGGATTTCTCTCCATTGTTGCAAGTTTGGCCGAAGCTCCTTGTGCCCCTCTTTCCTCTTCTTTTTTTCTTGTGTATTCCTTGTTATTATAGTGTAAAACCCCTTGCTTTTTTCCTTTGTTTTTCCCTATATCGCGCCCTATTTTGGATCCGAAAACCATGGTTTGGTTTTGTTCCAAACGTGAAGCTTGAAGCTCGGTTTTCCCTCTCTTTTTCTCTAGAATTTTCGTGTACTAGCTTGTGGGTAAAATCTTGTGATTTTTGGGTGTTTTTGGCCTCCAAACCGTGCTCTATTTTTTGTCTTCCTCGTGCCCCTGTTTTGACCCCAAACTATAAGCTTCCATTTTTATTTTGCTTGGTTATTTTCTCTCTTGCCATGCATGCCATTGTCAAGCCTTTATTTTCTAGTTTTTATTTTATAAATCAACCCCTTTCTCTTGCAAATCCCCTTCAGATTTACTTGTCTTTGAAACCTATTTTCTGTCCCAAAAATTGTGATTTTTGGTGATTTTATTTTCGGGTTCGCTTTTGATGTTAAATCGGGTCTTTGTGCACTTCATCTTTTAGTTTTTGCCTTTTTGAGATTTAAATATATTTTGCACTAACAATTCTTTGTGATCTGATTGATTTTTGCCGGATGTTGAGTCCGATGAGTTTGGGGGTCAGTTGGATTGGAGGATGGAGTTATTTGTGAGGTTGGATTGTGTTTGGTATTTTTATGTCTTACTTGGGTTCATGTTATACACTGCATAATTGCATGCATGTTCATGAGCATGAATGAAAACTGGGTTTTCATGTATAAGATGATTTTTGGATGCGTGTGTATCATGACCCAAAGTCGAGATGAAGTATTATCTTGGTGGAGCTCCTCTGGTTATTCGGGAGTGAAATATACTAAGTGACGTCTATTGGGTTATCACTAGGTAACAACGGGATCGGACGAGGTGGTAACACTATTGTGCCGATTTTGTGGCCCCTCTACTGTGGGGGCTAGAGGATATTTGGCTACAAACACGCTGGGCTAAAACTGGGCATCGCTGGTTACATAGTCACAAGCATGGTCATTACCCGTGATGTGGCGAAAGAAGTTAGGGTGTGTAAATGATCCCTATGGGAGATCATGATGCATACAAATTAAAATTGGATACTTGGTTTTAGATAAATGGATTTATGTGAACTATTTTCTTGAAAGATTGTGGATTTTATACTGGGCCATTTTCTAAAAAAATGGTGGACGTTATTTTTTAATGGACTTGGTTTTTTGGTTAAAATGAGATTTTGGAGTGTGTTGAAAAATAATCATTTTTGGATTTCATGCATATTTCATCATATGCATACATTTTGTTGGTTGCATGAATGTATTTTTATCTCTTGGAATATTTGGTCTATTGCTTA
This sequence comes from Carya illinoinensis, assembly GCF_018687715.1. NCBI lineage: Eukaryota > Viridiplantae > Streptophyta > Magnoliopsida > Fagales > Juglandaceae > Carya > Carya illinoinensis. The sequence goes on along the minus strand of NC_056760.1, from coordinate 10,389,776 downwards.
TCTGCGGTATCGTTTCTTGGTACTGTAGATTTTGATGCAGATGAGGATGCAGAGCCTGAGGATGCAGCTCCTCAGAAGGAGTGATCAAGGATCACTTTCTCGAGTGTTGGGATTTATTTCCCATTTTTTGTTATTGTATTTTGGCTTAATTATGTATTTATTGGATAACTGTAATACTTTTTGAAATGCTTGTATTTAAGCGAATTTGTATTTACCAATTTTAGTACTTAGTTGATTGACTTTACTTATCCGTTGTGTCTTTTGTCTTACACATGTTGCATGTGCACACACTTAGCACTTATCAATGTGGTGTGTGACCCGTGTTGTCATCATCCCGACGCCTCGATTTTTGCATGTCTGTAAGTGGGAGTTGGAGGCGTTACAATTCCTTTTCTATTCTAATGAAAAAAGTACATCCATTAATTTCCCCTATCCCTATTGAAATACAATAGATCAAGTGTTCAGTTCACGAAATGAATCGAGTAAATTTAATTCTTATTTCTTGCCCGTGAGTCCTGAGGATCCCACTAGGGGCGCCTTTTGAATTGCTTTATTTGAACCAAATAGGGTTCAAACAATATCATCCAGAACAAGTTATAAATGTGCTGAGATGAATAGTTGCATTGTAAGAAAGTTTTGAATGTAGAGGAAGCAGGTATGGCGTGCAAGTTACCTATTAGTGTTTCTACTTACCTAACAAACAAATTTGGGCCTTCTCAAAAAATGGGATGTATAGTGTAATGAGTGCCTATCATGTTGAAGTAGATAGGCGGAGAAGAGAAAAAGGTGAGCCATCGAATAGAAAGATAGAGGGATGGAGAATGTTGTGGAAGCTTAATGTCCCTAGGGTGGTTAAGGTTTTTGTTTGGAAGGCTCTAAATAATAGTCTACCAACAAGATTGAATTTGTTTCTTAAAAAGATTATAGAAGAGGCCAAATGTCCAGTGTGTAAAAGGCAGGATGAATCATTTAACTCATGTTTTGTGGAGTTGTAGTGGTGCTACTGACGTTTGGACTAGTAAAAAAAGTCATGTGCAAAAATGCTCAAGTATAGAGAGGGATATGTTGGAGCTTTGGTCAGAATGGACCTCAAAACTATCTCAAGAAGAGCTAGAAGTAGTTGCTGTGGTGCTGAGAAGAATCTGGCCAAGGAGAAATGGTATGGTTTTTGAGAATAGGTTTGAGGGACCTGAGGTGGTTTTTAACCAAGCTATTGATTGCTTGGAGGAATTCCAACCAAAGTTTTGAATACCGTACCGAGGTCGTACCTGTCAAGGTACTGGAACAAAATATTTTGATACCGGTACCGTTTCGGAATAGTCTATACATGTATAAATTATATAAATACACATAAACTATGTTCTAAAATAATAATAAAATAAGTCATAAACTCAATAATACTACTTCTCAATACAAGTCTTAAATTTTAACAATATACATCCCTGTAAAGTAAAATTAAATAAATCTAAATCTAGCTATTAAAATAAAAGCACTCATCTTGAAATCACATAAAAAAATAAAAAATAATACTACCAACTAAAATAAATAATAAAAATAATTGATCACATAAAACAGTAATAAATTCAAAACTTTCAAAATGAGGTGCAGGAGTGCTATGACTATTTTAAACATTATCTATATCTATTGATCTCAATGAGGTGCAGATGTGTAGTAACGTAATGGTCCATTAGTCCTTTTAGTTTTTACTTTTCTATTCACAAAATGAGGTATAGTCTTGCAGATGCCAGTAACATGACTGTCCTTTTTACATTTCTACTACTCTGACTACGAAAATGCCCCTACCATTCTACCGAAATCACAAAAATGTCCGGATCACTCATCAACCAGCTCCTGTTATATGTATTGGCCGAAATGGACATTTAAGCCGAAATCTGAAATACCGGCCGGTACCAGCCAAAACACACTGGTACTGCTAGTATTTTAACCGGTATGAAGTAAGCCCATTCTCTGTACCGAAAATTGTTCCGGTGAGCTATATTTCGGCCATACTAGCCGGTACAGTACGAAATTGAAAACTTTGATTCCAGCAAGCATAAGAGAAGTACAGAGGTGCACTAAGAGATGTAGTTCAAACCAGAAGGGAAATTCGATGGAAGGCACCTGCTGAGGATTATGTCAAAGTTAATTGGGATGCTGTTTTAAAGGTGAAAGAAAATATAGGGGGGATTGGAGTAGTCATAAGGGACAATCATGGGGAGGTGTTAGTCTCGTTGTGTTTCCCAAAGATGAATATTAACAATCTTCTGTTAGTTGAGATACATGCACTTTTAAGAGTTATGCAACTGTGTGCTGACTTGAGTTTTACTAAAGTGCAGTTGAAAGGTGATGCATTATCGGTAGTTAAAGCTATTAATAGTAGGGAGAAGAGTTGTGAATGGCATGGACAGATGATAGAGGACATCAAAGGAGTGCTAGAAAACAGGAAACAATGGAAAGTTGTACATGGTTACAGAGAATGCAATAATGTTGCTTATTTTCTTGCAAAATTTTCTTTACTTGTAAATGAGGAAAGGATTTGGATGTGAGGGTTGCCCTCCTGAGATACAGACATATGTATTATGTAAACACTGATATACGTTGTAAGAGTGTTATAGAATGAATACAGGTACATTTGATTTAAAAAAATAAAAATAGTTGCATTGCTCCTAGATATTCTTAATTAGTTATTTCACCCACGTATAAAACCATGCTCATTTTAACAACAAAGACACTGTTAATGCCAATTCTTCATGATCGTTGAGCTTTAGAACAAAACTAAATTACTTTCATAAAAAAAATGCTTAACGCAGTCGGCTTGCATAACTGCAGGGGAGTCGTTGCCCCCATGGAAATGAAACGATTCATTTGATATAGTGACAAAACTATACATTTCACATTTGCCCTCCCTCCCTTCATCTTTCCCACTAAATCAAAGTCCCATGAAATCGAACTCTTCAGCTCTCCAGTCTCCCTCCCTTTGTCTTCCCCATGAAATCGAAGACCCCACACGAAGACCACAAAGCTCTGCCTCTCCCTCGTCTTCCCCACATCTTCCAAGCCACAAAGCACCTCTTCTTCCCATATGAAATCGACGACCCACACGAAGACCACGAAACTCTGCATCTCCCTCATCTTCCCCACATCTTTCGAGCCACGAAGATAGTTGTTTTTTAAGAAAAACATAATACTCTAATGTTCTTGATAACTCAATTTGGGAAAAGGTAAATTATTCTTTGAAGGGTTTTCAAATTGCAATTTTCCACAGAGAAAGAGATCCGGTCTTGAACAAAAAATCAAAGATCATGTTGTTCCTCTCCTATCTGAACTACTTTTCTCCCATTTGTAGTGCAAAATTAATGGGTTTTTGTTTTTCAAAGTGATTTGAAAATTGATTTATTAGGAGTTTCCCAATTGATGGATTTTATGTTGGTTGGGTCAAAAAGTTGAAAGCATGAATCTCACAAATTTGAGTACATGAAGGCAAATGTGAAGAACAAGCTCTGAATTTTGTTTGAAGACCAAGCCAAAGACCACATGAAGCCAACGCAAGATGTGAAGAACAAGCTTTGAAGCCAACTCTGAATCTCTTCTTTAGATTTCCTCAATTTATTTTTTTCCTTTTTTTTTTTAAATATAATAGCTTACGTTAGTAGACTCCTCCACCGTTGCGGGCCCGACTGTCCTAGAAGAATTGCTTTTATAAATAGTCACATGGTATAAGGCTCGTGCTACTATTGCAGATTTGACATCTCAAGGGTAATGCAATCCCACAAGAAGTTCATCTGAATTTTAGGAGTTGGTCAACGCTTTGGTTGTAAGGATTCACAGTTGTGAGCACTGTACCAAAGCTATTGATGCATAGTTTTCGTGCATTATTCGCCTCATATAATTGCAAATGAGAGGGTTTAATATCATCCAAGGATTTCTCTGGATTTGGAGAGAGCACCAGTGCAAGCGATATTCAATCCCGAAGCAACAACGAAGGTAAATACCAAGTGGAACCGTAGCATGTTAACCTGTGCACCTTTAACAAGGACTGTTCTAACTTGTAATTAAAAAAAAAAAAAAGGAACATCGATCACCAACCGACACAACTGGGAAATTACTAAACAATTGATTCCATATTTTCAAATACATGGTAAAGATACTATATGTACTCAAACCCACTTCCAGCATTGATTAATCCAAATCAAGAACAAGCTAAACTACAATAGGTAAGTAGGTAAGGTATCTGCTTGAGAGAGACCGCTGAGAATTTACACTTTCCAAGCTTTATTTACACAAAGTGGTATCTAGGCTCCAGGCTCTTAGAGGGATCCAAAAGTGTTTTCTCCACTGGAAGTCATGTAAAGAAAACCATCTTCATCCTTGTTTTCCTTATAAATTGCAGATATCAGGGAAGCTGTAACAACAAATGACAGATTGAAAACTCAACTTCGAAAAATGTTACTCAAAATCACTTAAAATTTAGCACATTGACAGTCACCAGTTGGAGGTAGAGTGTTCTTCACAAAGACGAATATAGCCTTCTCAGCACTGAGCTTGATCCTTTTCCGCACAACATAAACAAACTGCCCAACAGTCAAGTCAGCTGGAACAAGGTATCTGCATCAACAAACAACAAATATGTGTGATACAACATCAGCAATACAAGAGTAGGGGATGTATGCTCCAAACAAAAGTCCCATTACAGTGAAGTTCATGCTAGAAATAAAAATTGTGGGCAATGGACCAAAGATCAGGGCCCATGTTCCTTGGCAAAAATCAAGGAGGCGACTAGTGGTGGTCCAAATGGTGGACTAAATAGTTGTGGTTGGAACCAATAAGGAGTACTCTGATGGGCTACTTGAATGTATTTGGTGAAAATTTTCACTTCCAATACCTCTGGTTCCTCATTCATGAAAAGCTACAAGACAACAAGACAGTCAAGATTGAGCGGTCTAGAACTTTGGCTGCACCCAGAGAATACATGCGACTATAACAACGCATGGGGCTCATGCAATTGTCAGAAAGGGGTGGAGAGGCTTAAATCTTGAAGAGTTAAAGTTGAGGAAGCTATCAATAACACGTGTGCGGTCGTTGAAGTTGTGATGTCATGGTGTCAAGTGAAACCCATACCTAGCTTGGGCAGCATGTGAGCCCCATGCACATATCAAATGCGGCAACTCTGGACTCATTGATTGAGCTGAATTATTGCATTTTTAATGCTTTTGGAACCAATATATATTAATTATTTCATTACTTTATCATTGGTTTTATATGGAAAAATAAATAAATCAAAGTTGTGATTTTAATTGATTAAAAGCATGAATTTCTGGTCTAATTTTATCAACTGTTGATTAATATGGATTATGGTACATATCGCTCGAGCGGCGGCTTCTGGCCGCTCAAGCGAAGTCAGGCAGATTAAAGTGCTCGACTTCTGCTTGACAGTGGGCTCGAGTGAGTTGCGGAAAAAGAGATCGCTCAAGCGGAGGCATTTGGCCGCTCGAGCTAACTTAGGCAGAGTCAAACGCTTGATGTTCGCTCGACACTCCACTCGAGCGAATATCGTATTTTACAGATCAGAGTTTATTTCACCGTCAGAGTATATATATGTTTTTTTTACATCTTAGGACAGACTTTTGGCTGGAAAACTTGGTTTTGAGTAGAGAAACACTTAGAATTCATTATTTTCCATTGATTTTCATTCAGATTTGGAGAGGAGGATTCATACAATCGATCATTCACGCAGCTACACAATTTCCACTGGATCATTCACTCACACTGCAGCAGATTGAAGAACTCTGTGACGCCCCCAAATTCCGTTTGGGATCGGACGGACATTTGAAGCGTCGAGACATGCAACACAAGGTTACCTGCCCCGTTCATGACATATAAGATGCAATGTTCCTAGCATGCATCTAACATTATGCAATATTCGCAGCGGATAATTTTTTTTCTTTAACAATACTATGCACCAAATTGAAAATATCCCAAATGCTTAAAACATACTTCATACATAAAGACCCATTAAGTAGATCACAACACTAGTCCAAAATGGTTATGATCCAAAAAATACTAAAGATGCAACTCCATTGTACAAGTAGTAATTTACGTTAACTACTATATTAACATTGACGTCGCACCGTCGCTTAGTCAACTGTGTCTAGTTGATCAGCTCCTGATTCTCCTTCAGGTCCTGTAACAATATCTACCATTCGGGGGGAATGGTAGTTGGAACTACCAAAGTGAGATTTGATTACAAATCTCAGTAAGTTAACAAAAAACTTCTACACATGCTAATGATGCATGGATGACAGTAAAAGCATATATGCATAATCAAATTCATAAATAATTAAAGCATAACTTAGCGTACAACATAGCATAATTGACATAACTTAAATTGAAACATGAATTGAACTTGACTTGATATGAACTTGATCTGAAACTTGACTTAGTATGAACTTACTCTGAAACTTGAATTAACATGAAAAATACATACTCCATAGTTGTTGTGGCCCTATGTATTCTACGTGTAAATACATACTCCACAGTTGTTGTGGCCCCATATATTCTACGCAAACTTGACTTAACATGAAAAATACATACTCCACAGTTGCTGAATTTGGGTAATTAGTGACGACTCGAAATTTCGAGCAGGTACTTGTAATTGGAGAGTAATATTTTTAGTTGTGCAAATGATGATTATTGATGGTTTATTTTGGAAGTGACTATTAGATTACCAAGATATGGTGATTTCGGTTTACGTGGCCGCTTTAAGAGTTCTAGACGTGATGCATTTCTGGGAGATTAGTGCGAATATGATGGAGTTGCTTATAGGAGTATTTTTGGGAAGTGCATTCTTCATACTTGTGTGGAAATGGTTGATGGTATGATTTTCTCAAGTATAATCGGAGTTGTTTATGGTATCTTTTGGCGCTGGTAGTTGATCTTGCAAAATTTCGAGGACGAAATTTGTTTTTAAGGAGGGGAGGATGTGATGACCCGCTTTTGCGTGTATTTTCACTGAAGGGTTGTTTTTAATTTAATTAATATATTAGTTTATTTATTTTAAATTAATGTGTTTTAAATTGGTTTTTAATTTATTTGATGTTGTGTTTATTTTATTTAATCGTTTTACGATTTTTAAAATTGTTTTCGGCGGATCAGTTTTGGTTTCCGGAGTGAGGACTGGACCTCATTTCTTTTCCCTCATCTTTTCTTTTTCTTTTCTCTTTTTCCTTTTTCTTTTTCCTTTTCCTTCTTTTTCTTTCTTTTTCTTTCTTTTCTTCTTCTTTCTTCTTCCTCCTCTCCCGCGTACGCTCATCAGCCCCTTTTCTCTCCTTTCGTCGCCGCCCCTTTGACCGGCCGGTTTTCTGCCGTCCGGCCACCGTTTGGTGCACCGTCACCACCGTTCTCTTCCCCTTCCACCATAGATCATCCCCACCAATTTTCAGAGCCATCGGACCAGCCGTTAGCTTTCGAGAGCCGCCGTAAGTCGCTGCACCTTCTCTGTTTTTGCCCCTGTCGCCGGAATCTTCTTCAGCCCAGACCGCCGCCGTCCGGCCACCGTTTGGCTCGCCGCCGGTCTCGTTCGAACCCCCTCCCTCCGGCGCACATTCCCACCAAATATCTCCCCCATCCGGCAGGCCGTTTGGCCGGAAAAGCCATTTGAAGCCCCACGGTTTTTGGCTCGATCCGCCGCCGTCGCTCCACCTCCGGCCACCATTTCTTCACCACTTCATCACCGGTCCCTTGCCATCCTAACCCACCCATTTCCGGCCTCCAACGACCACCGGAACAGCTCCTACGAGCTTGCTTTCCGATTTGAGTTTTCCGGCCTATTTCCGGCGTTTTCGCCCCCACCCACGGCCAACCACCACTTCCAATAGCTTCATAATCATCCTTAGGCCCATCCCTATCAATCCTAAGCCCTGGTTTGTCCCCGTTCAAAAATTGGTAATTTATTACCCACGGACACAGTGTAAATTACACTGTTACGTTGCTTTTCCTCCGCCGTTTGCAACGCCGCGAGCTTTCTAAAAATACCGTATAGCGCTGTAAGTATTTTTCAAACCCTATTTTCAGATTTTAATATATATTGCTCATTCAATTATTTACTGTTGTTGGTTGTTGATTCCGGACTTAGTCCGAGGAGTTTCGGAAGTCGGATGGATGGAGGACGGAGTTGCCTGTTTATTTGATTTATGATTGTTGGATTATTTTATTATGCATTGTTATGGCATTACATGGTGCATGCACGTGTGTTTGTGGATTTATGTGAAAAGCCTGTGTATTGGCGTAAGTGTATTGCGGGTGCGTGTGTATCACGAGCCCAAGCCGGGATGGGTTATTATCTCGGTGGAGCTCCTCTGGTCACTCGGGAGCGGAATAAACTGAGTGATGTCCCCTGAGTTGTCGAGAGCGATGACGGGAGCGGGGCTAGGGGATGCTTGGCTACGAACGCGCCGGGCGCGGAACCGGGTATCGCCCTACTCACCGACTCTGTGGCCCTTCGCTGGCGAGGGCTAGAGGATGTTTGGCTACGAACGCGCGGGGCGCGGAACTGGGCATCGCTCGTTAGGTGTCACATGCGTGGTGGTACTCTACGGCGTGACACTGGAGCCAGGGTGTGCGGATGACCCCTAGGGGAGGTCATGGTGCATACGGTTAAAATTGGATAATGGTTTGTGAGGCCAAATGGGACTTTTGGCGTGGGCTAGATGGACTTCTGGCGAGATATTGGGCCAAATGGACTTTTGGCGGCCAAATGTGACTTTTGGCGTGTTTTTCGGAAAGGATATGTTTTTGGGCCAAATGAGATTTTTGGCGTGTGTGGAAAAAATTATGTTTTATGGGCTTTGTGCATTGGGCATGTTTCATGCATATTGTTTGAGTCCTATGTGTTTTTATCTGGTAGCGTTTGGGTTTACTTACCTACGGAACCATTTGTGGTTCCGTAGGTTTTGGTGCAGGTGATGAGGATGAGGAGGAGGAGGCTGAGCCCGAGGATACGGCTTCGCCGGGTTGCTGATGTTATGCTTTTCTTTATGGTTTTAAATCTGTATTTGGGTTTTTGTAATATTTTATTTACGTATGTTTTAAACAGCTTGTATTACATTAAGAAAAAAATTCTGGTACTTAGTTATATCACTTTCGTTATCCGCTGCGTTTTTCTTGTGCACACTTGTTGCCTTTGCACACACTTGGCACTCGTCGATGGGATGGTGACCCGGGTTGTCACCATCAAGAAATCAAATCTTACTTCTAACATATTCATAATATCATCCTTACATCAACCATGCTTTAAATCATCAAACTAAAGTCACCAAAATCACAAAATAACATTTGGAGTTTTTAGTTTTACACTTAGTCCAAAAACAGAAACTTTTTCCTCAACTAGTTTTGATAAATCTCTTGATCTATGACTTATAAATATATGATCTTCAAACCAAACCATCACATGGTTTAAAAAGATATCCTAAAACATATATAAGCTTCTAATTCAAGATCACATGGTTAGAAATTAACCAAAACATAAATTTAGCCAAGAATATCCACACTTTGGCTTATCTGAATATCTCTTTACATAAAATTTCATATCTTTGAAACTAACATCAAATATTTTCAAAATAATAATATAACATGTATATAAGATACTTAGGATCCTCCAATAAAATTATTAAAGTCATTAGAATAGGTTTAGACCACCAAAGAGTTAAACTTTCTCAAAACAGAAACTGTTTTTCTTCTTCCAGTTTCTAAGTTTCTAAATCTAAGAAAATCTTTCATCAAAACCTTTAATCATGCAAAAATCCTCAACCAATAGTCACATATACATGTTAACAATACTCCATAAAAATTTCGGACCAATATCTATCCATTAACTTGGTCAAAAACTCCAAACTATAACATATTCTCCAGTTTATCTCCCAGAATGATCTTTCTATATTTTATATAATATTTGACTGACCAAATGATCTTCAAATGGGACAAATAATATATCCCTGTAAACTAGACTCAAAAAGGAATAACTTATATGAAGGAGATTTTATGATAAAACACTTACAAAAATTTCGAAATAGGTGTGCAAAAGACCTCCTAAAAGCTGTCCGAGAGAGAGTGTTTGATATTCTTTCAATGGAAAGTATAAATGAAGATAATTTCATGGGGAGAGGTGGCTGGAGATACTTATGGATGAGATATGGAGGAGATGAGGCTGGAGTTGAGAGTTGAGTGTAGTTTTCTCCTACCCAAAATATCTATAAAAGATTATCTCATAATATTCTATCTAATAGTATCTACAAAAACTCAACTTAAAATATTTTTATCTAATAATATCTATAAAAATCAACTCAAAATATTTTTACCCAATAATATTCATGAAAATTACCTCAAGATATTTCTTTTTATCCAATAATATCTACAGTTTTGAACAGACGTTTTGTCCGAAAATATGAAAAAATGTTATTGCGCCATAAGACTTTAAATAACCCTCAGAGTCTAATGGCACAAACCATAATACATTTTGACACTTCTAACTATCTCCAATAATCAAAAACACACTTCTGATACCATAGTAAATAATAACACTAACTATGTAGTTAGACAAAAACTTATACGATTAATGGATTCGTGAAAACTTATGGGGTTTTCACGAGGTTCCTAAAGTTAATAGAAATTTCACAATTGAATTTCTAGCGGGCTGTTACATCAGGTATCCAAGGGAACTCCTATTGAGCCCAAGATGTCTAAGTCTACAACTCATCCCAAGCCTACCGTTTGACCAATAGGAAAAGTTCTAAAGATTCAACACAAACAATCGAATGGAGCATAAATTTCAATTAATGAAAACAATTAAAAAAATAAACACCTCTTCATATCAATCATCTTTTTTAGAACTTCAAAAAATCACCAACAAAATTCATCACAAAAATTACGGTTACCAATGAAAATCCCAACTTTTCATAGGAACAAAGGAAAAAAAGAACAAATCCTAACGCCCATTTCACCAATTTCTCCCATACTCAAAACTCGAAACATTCACTCACAAAACTTACCAAAGAAAATACAAGACTATCACCAAAAATGAAAACGTAATTAATATAGAAAGGCGGAAAAAAACAAAGGGCGGACGAACCCAATGAATGTTCGAGCTTGAACGAGGTTTTGGCCATGGTGAAACCAGCAGTACGATTGCTGCCTGAAAAAACCAAATATCGAAACATTACAAACCCCACAAACCATTTCTCACCCACATGCCAAAAACTCCTAAAAAAATGGAGAAAACTATAACGTCTATGAAAGCACCAGACTTTAACATACCGAACACAAAAAGGGATCGATCAATGTTGCAGAACCTAATTGAATTATTGATTGAGTGATTAAAATGATGGGAAAAGAAAAGATGGCCAGGAAACAAAAAGGAGAAAGCGAATATGAATAGGATAATAAAAATAAGGGTTTTTGGTTCGGAGAAGAAACTTCAGATGGTTTGTTTCTGATTCCTACACCGAACATAAAACATATATGCCTTGGCAGTCTGTCCCGTACATGGATTCGATTACTTGCAACACAAGCAAAATCGACGTGTCCTCTCTTAACTACAAGAACGGTGTCGTTTTGGAGAATGTATAGTTGGGCTTTAAAGCCGTAGAAACTGAGTAATCACTGGCCGATCATTTTTTGTTTTTTAACCACACTGAAAAGAAAAAGAAAAATATTTTAATCACAAAATTTTTTTTATAAAAATAATTTTATAAATTGATGTAATTTATTTAAAGCTATTTTTATTATAAAGAAATCTAACAAATCATATAAAATTATGTCAGTTTGTAAAATTAATTTTATATAAATCTCTTATACTTATAACATTTATTAAAGAAAAAATGCCAAAATATAATGATAAGAACCGAATGCGACTGTGGACTTTGGCGGGAAGGTGGGAAGGGAGCGTTCAAGCCGACAAACTGGCATAGGTAACTCGAGGGCTGTAAATGTCTGTTCAATAATCTGTTTGGTACTCGTTTGGTCAAACTCAAATCGAACTTGACTCTTGAAAAAAAAAAGGAAGAAGAAGATCATCCGTGAAAGCAGATACTCGCTCGATTAGTAAATGACACATACCCGACAAAATTCGACTCGACTCGTTAAAATCGCTCATTTACACCTGAGTTGACTCGATTAAAACTCATTCATATATTATATATTTATAAATATATATACATACATATATGTGTGTGTATATATATATGTATTAACTAATAATATAAGTATAGCACTTTTATAATTAAATATAAAACATGTAACCTAATTACTTATGTCTATATATCGAATATACTTCATAGTTATATTTTATAATTTATACAATAATTAGTCGATAAAACTTAATAATTTCATATACTAGTATGTTGGAACTATATATGAAATAGATATATGCTATCATATTATGTATATGTATTAATAATTTATATAGGCATATAATATATTGTTATTATATATGGATAAATACCAAACTAGTTAGATATTAATTATCTATAAATTTTTAAAATCCTATAATTCAATAAAGGTTCTACTTGTTAGTTGTACAAATTAAATATTAGATTTTTTTTATTTTTTATCTATTTAATTTATTAATTATGAAATATTATTGAAACATATAGAAAGAATAAACAATTTGAGCTGAGTTCGAGCTCGAGTTGAAAATTTAGCTTATCGAGTCACGCTCAAACAAAAAATAAATAAAAATCTTGAGTTCGAGAATTTTGAGTCGAGCCGAGCTCAGTAAGTCAGAGACTGGCTCAACTTGATTACAACCCTAGGTAACTCAATCCCAACTACAAGTCTTAACTCATTGATCTCCTCCAAAGTTCATCCGAGTGTTAAAAGATAAAAAAACTACCTAGACACAATTATTTGAGAGTAATGCTATTATGCTCCTAATTTATACTACTCACATTGCTCCTTTGATATGACGTTACAATATGGTGCCATGTAACTTTTTTAAAAAATTTAAAAAATATATATTCAAATCAAAATAATTTCTAAAAATACAAAAAGATGAAGACTTTAAAATCCTAGATTCCCTCTACCCCTTTATGCTTTTTTTCTTTTTTATTTTTTTAAAAAAGTTTGTTTTAATTCTTTTAGTAAGTCAAGTATGGTGCCATCTCGAGTGACAAAGTGAGTGTTATAAAGTAGGGAGCATAGTAGTATTTTCTATTATTTTATAACTCTTACAAAATTGTTTAAAAAATATTATTATATTTTATATTTATATGTATGTTACTTGATTTTTATGGGTTGAGAATAAAAGATAATAATAATATTTTATAAAAAATATATATATATATAAATTATAAAATAATTGTGCACTTATAATCTTCCACGAAAAGGTTCATCAAAATACATCATAACCTAACAAGTAAGGGTGCCTGCAACCCTAGGGGAAGGGGACCATTCCCACACCCCGCCCATTCCCACACCCCGCATGGGCGGGGGTGGAGTTTCTCCCTTGGGATCTGGCTCCACACTAAGGGGTGGGGTCCCTCATCTAGGTGCCGGGAGATGGATTTGGACCATTGGTTCGTCTGCCCCCCATTCGACCCAAGTGAGCCCATGGTTTGTTTTTGGGCTTAAAAAATGACTCAAAACTTGTTTATTTATGGGCCATTTTGGGCCCATATATTAAAAAATTTGTCTAAAGTAAAAGAAAAAAAAAATTAAAACTATATTATACAAATTACAAAAAATGAAACAAAGGTTAAAACTTAAACCATAAAAATATAAGTTCTAACTATTAAGTTAGTAATTTCTAAGTTTTAACTAATAATTCTAAGCTATTATATAACACAAATTAATCTAAAACTATTACAAATTATATTAATAGTTTAAATGAATAATAATGTTTCAAAGAAATTTAAAGACTAGAATTGTAGCAAGATCAAGTTGAGTTTGACATTGACTTTGAGTCTTGAGATTGGGATTCGGGGATGGTGGGAAAGTGAGACTATAAAACCTGAAAAATAAAATAAGAAAAAAAATCATAAATACAAATATTATATGGATATGTGAAAAAGTTTAAAAATTAAAAGTACAAACCACTAGATCAAAATGAGATCATTGGATTAGGATTGGGCATGTGACAATGACACTACAAAAATTTGACATAATGACATGATGCAAAAATCACACAACAAGAAGAATCATACAATCATGAACATCGAAATAGTTTTGGGGTTTCAAAACTAAACCCCAAATTTAATTATGAATTTCAATTTTGAAACCTCAAAACAGATTGGGGTTTTAATATTGAAACTTCTAAATTAATTAAGGGTTACAGACTAAATCCCTTCACACAAAGCTCTCTACAGCACACAAGTCATAACCTCATCCTCCAAATAAATTCACGAATCTCATCCTCCACAGTCTAATCTATAATATCCATTGTAAACCTCAAAATTAATTTAAGGCCCTCGGAATCCTTACAAAATGTAGGTAAGCGACACATGGACTCAACGGCTCCTAGAGTGAGAGTGTTAGACCCTATAGAAAAGTGGCCTCGGGCCAAGTCTCGACACGCTCACTGACATGCCTAGTCGGCCCCCCTTGATGAGCCACTAGCATGCCATGGCAAGTCCACGCAGTAGCCAGCCAGCATCACGGGCCAGCACTAGTCAAGCCGTGGGCCCCCCATAGGCCCCCACGGCCAAAATTATATTATTATTTTATTATGTTATTTTCTTATTCTAGTATTTATATATTTCCTTATTTCCTTATTTTAGTACTACTAGGAATTACTTCCTTATGTATTACTGGGAATGATTTCCTTATTCAAGTACCATTAGAAGTCCCCCCATTGTAACCCCATATAAAGGTTACCCTAGTCCCATTTTTATTATCTTTTGACAAATTCCTTTGTGGATGGCTTATTTGTTCTTGAGATCTCCTTCGGTGCTTGGCACTTGGGCTATTTGGGTGCAACCCGTGTGAATCCCAAATAGAGATTCAACACCTTGACGTTTGTGGACTGGTGTTGATTCAATTATCAATCTTATGAGCAAGTTTGTTTCTCTTTTCCATTATTGAGTTGCATTCTTGTTATTTATTTGTTATTTGTATTATTCTTGTTGCAATTGACATTATACATCATGCCTCATCCATTCCATTGCTAGATCCACCATTCCAACACACTAGATCTACTTTTTCAAGATGATCTAGCTTTGTTGGACTCTTCCCTTCACTTTTCCTTCATTTTCCTACCATCCAAACACTATATTAGCCTCCATACAACATTCAACAATCCTAGATCTAACTTCCTTTCATCATAAAGCCCTAGATCTAGTGCCTCCATATTCCCTACACAAAGCCCTAGCCTCCATAAGGAATTCCTATATTTTAGAAAACCTTAAACCCTAACCTCACTTCCATAATGACCAAAATACCACCCAAGGGGCACCTACCATAAACCCTAGATCTCACAATTCTGCCATCATCATACCATACACCATAACATTCCATCAAGATCCCAATTCACCAACCACAACACCAATCATCCATATTCACCAAATATCATTACTCAAGACTAGGACTCAAGTAAAAGGGCAAGCAAGAAGGATAGGCTCTTTGGTCATAGTTGGGTGAAGCAGATCTAGAGAGCCATAATGTTTAGGAACTAAATTGAGGTCCCTAACAGAGAGGCAGAGGTCTGTGTGTGTGGGTGTGAAAGAGAAAGATGAGAGAGTTGAGAGAGAGATGGAATTGGAAGAGTTGAGAAGGAGGGGGAGAAATTTAGGTATTAAACAAAATGGCGCCATTTAGGGGATATAAATATACACATACACAGGTTTAGGTGGGGTAAATGTGGATGAGGCCCCAGTCTTTGCCGCCCTTGCACCCGCAGGGGTGCCTAGATGTGGGTAGCTTACCCGCCACCCTCATCTAGCAAATAGATCCATCACCTAACCTTGGCGGGGTGGGGGGATGGACAACCCTACTAACAAATGCCTCCAAACAAGTATTTTTCTTTTGACATTGGAACTACAATGTATCCTAGCTTCTCTTGTCTCTTTGATAGCCTTAAGATTCCCAATTTCTCGTTAACGCCTTGGAGGAAATTGCAGCCAAGATACTATGCAGGACCACAGGGCCTAGTGCTCTCTCTCTCTCTCTCTCTCTCTCTCTCTCTCTCTCTCTCTCTCTCTCTCTCTCTCTCTCTCTCTCTCTCTCTCTCATTTATTAGAGTTCACCGAATTGGTTGTGCATGGTCTCTAAATACAATTTAGCATAGTTGCTAGAAAATCAGAAGATAAGTCAGTGTTATTCTGCGCCGGCCACCAACAGAAGGCTTGATGCCCGTGTGCGGAGATTTCATCCTTCAAGAAAAGATGCCTGGCAAAGCCAGGTTTTACATCTTTATAAGGAGGTGTTTAATCATGTTGTTGTATTGGCAGAAGCACGGAAATTAAATCTCACCGTCTGTTTTGCTGTTATAAATAACTACCAAAAACCATTTTGCAGCCGTACTTACTTATGAATCGCAGACCCCTTCAATCTACTTTTTGTGTTTTAATGGCTTTGTGATCAAAACTGCAAGAGAACATCATCAACTTTAGCGGTGAAGTTATACCTTAATTGCACTACTAATTGAGATTTACATTTACTTCTCCCAATTAAGGTTGCCTTAGATCGGACATTATGATCCGCCACAGCAGTACAGGAGTTAAATAATGAGAGCCCTAGGAAAAAAAAAAAAACGAAAAGATAACAAGAGAGTAGGGTTTGGTATCAATGATATATACTATAGTACAGGATGGATGGCAGAATGAGTTGCAAGGTAATTAATGCATTGCAGAGTTTACACGTTAAAAGAGCCATTAAAAGTGAAATTGTAATCCTCAAAACAAGATGGGAGACAGACATGACCAGCCTTAATTCACTGAGATAGGGAAGGAACACCATCGGACCAAGACATATATACAAGATTGCTTAATTGGGAGGGCTTGGGATCGGAATTAGGGTTTGGCAATATGCGTACGTACTTGCTTCTGTCTTCGTGTCGTAGTATTAATTCTTCATCCTAATTTGTTTATTTTGAGAAAAAGATATTTTTAAATGTGAATTGTATAATTACTGTGTAATCATTTTAAAAAAAATAAAATAAAACATGAGACTCACCAAAAAAAAAAAAAAATCTTTTAATAATAAACACTGCTATTTTTTAAAGTGATTATGCGGTATTTACGGTTATATATAAAATTATTCAATTTGATTATATGTTTCTTTTATGACAAGAAAAGGAAGAATCCTAGCTATAACCCACAAATCTTGCATATATGCAGTACGTACGTACCCATATATAATAATATACTTGGACGTTAAACCGTAGATCGATTAATTTTCTTTGAAGATTAAGGATCGAGCTGTTTATTAGTTGATCATATATATAATATGGCAAGATTTAAACAGTCTGGGCTCGAATATGGTACTTGAGACCAAACTCATGATGATGTGGTTTTCTGATATTTTCACAAGATTTATCTATGATTTGATCATTTGTACGTACTTTTCAATCAAAAGAAGATCATAATATATATAAATTATCTCATCGATCCATATATATATAGTCATTAAGGCCTGGATGGAACCTCAAAAAGAGAAAATAATGGCACGAGGGACAGTTGTAAATTAATTGAAATAATTGAAATATTGGTTAAGACGTCAATTTCCTTTGGAAAGGTGATAATCCACATGATCAGTAGAACTACTACGGCTTTAGCAGCTTTAATTTGCTTCTTTTCTCAATCTGTTACTAATTCCTAGGCTCATTGCTTAGGGCCGGCTAGGGTTACTTTCCAGCTTAATTAATATTATATATGAGATAATTTCTTACAAATTTATAATTAATTAATTAGTTAATTGCTCGATCTATCAACTTTGCTGATTCAATAAAAAACTTGGAGGCTAGTACTTTCTTATTAATTCATGATTTTTTCTTTTTATGTTTCCTCCAATTAGTAATCATCTGGTCCTATGTATTCTTTGAATCAACATGCATGAGATCATTATGCTTTTAATTGCATGTCTAACAACGTTAATTTGATTGAAAATCATTTAGGTCTCAAGATTTATATAGTCTTAGGACTGATTTGGTTATACAAAATTAAATTGTTTAAACTCATTTTATTTTATATAATTATTACAATTTTCTCAAATTTTCACATAAAATATAATAAATAATTCAACTAATTTTTCAAATTTTAAAACAAAACTAATATTAAAAAATTCTATTATAATAATATTTTATTTAATTTTCAACAAAATATTTAATATCATCTCATTTCATCTAAATTATATAACCAAACGAGACCTATTCAATTGGTCCTGTATATATTCTTTTTTCATAAAAATATATATCAAATCAATAGGTCTAACAGCATTAATTTTGTTCACGTTTTCTCTCTTATATTGTACCCCAATATATGATCACTTATGAAACAAAAATTAATGTAAGGACGAGCAAATATATATATATATAAAAATATATATATATTAAAGAATCTTCCATCACATAAATTCATGCGCTTATTTCGAATTCCTCTGATCTATCTCTCTCTCTCTCTCACACACACACACACACAAAAACGCATGACATTAATTTCACTTGGTATTTACTCCAAGGTGTGTTTCATCTTTGTTCTGTCTATGGACAACAACCTTTATCAGGAACAGTACACTTCAACCAATAACATGAGTTACACGTGGATTCTGACAACAATAATAATGAATGTATCCAAGCATTGCCATAAGGCGAGGCCATTCTACCTAGGGTCCTCCCATGCATGATTCAAATTTTTAGGCCCCACGCACGCTTCCAATATTAATTGGTTAATTTGTGGCTTTACTTAATTGGTTTCTCTTCCCTTTCTTTTTATGTCATCCAATTTATATTGTTGCATCAGTTGTTAGCTGATTATAAGTTCTCCCTAACTACATGCGCGCTCGTGATATATAGTAAACATGAAGACAGCGTCGGCGCCAGCCGTGCGCATGCATGTAAGGTGAAACCCTAGCTATTACACCTTTTTATCTTTTCCACCCATCAATTTTATGCATGCCCCCTTGCTTGTGATCTAAAATTGATAGTTCTGGGGTACCTAAGATCATGAGATAAAGTACTACAGGAGCTAGTATTTATAGCGCTAGATCAGGTGAACTTCAAAATTAAACAAAGAAAGGTTTATAAAACCCTGGGCGAAACTGAATTAACGACGTACAAGCTAGCTGTACGTTCGATCGAGGAAACTCCAATTATATATACATGCATGCATATCAAGTTTATACTGGCGTACATGTAAATATTAGCTATGGTAAGTCAAGGAAGAAGCACATTTGGGCATGTGAATGGCTCAGGCTTGCCCAATCTTCTAACTTAGATATGCTATAATTGGGCTTTGGTAGAGAAAAAGACATGGTTTTGCTGTAACTTTGCTTCTAGCTCTTGATATCTTCGGTGAACTAGGAAAGTCGACCGAACTAATTAAGAGACTGTAGTTCATGTGGTGTCACAAGGCCAATCGATCTTCGTGTTGCATCCATTATAAGCTAGGGGCCGGGCTACAATTCAAATACAACTTAAAAAAGAACAGATCGATTAAGGGGCACTGACAATTAATTGATCAAGTTATTGATGAAATGCAAGTCCACTCACATTTTTTAATGTTAAGAGATATATGACTATATATAAATAAGTACTATATATATGTATGCCTTTCTTGATGTAATTGCT
The DNA here is from genome assembly GCF_018687715.1 of Carya illinoinensis. Classification (NCBI taxonomy): domain Eukaryota; kingdom Viridiplantae; phylum Streptophyta; class Magnoliopsida; order Fagales; family Juglandaceae; genus Carya; species Carya illinoinensis. Next base: position 10,370,008 of record NC_056760.1, on the reverse strand, counting down.
GAGCGTTGATTGTTGACCAAAGTTAATTTCTGGTGACATGCATTGGTCAGAACATTAGTTACCGCGCCAAAGGCATTGTCAGAAGCTGTCAGAACACTAAACCAAACAGTGCATGTGGCCTGTTAAGGGATTACTTTCTGCAGTGTCGGCTATTATAAGAGAAACAAAGCGAAGATGCCCAAATATATTGTCTGTCCGAAGTTTCTTAGCTAGCTATATATGCATGGATTTCTACGGGTTTAATTTGTTAACATATCAGTACGGTAGAAATTTTCTTTTCCATTTCCCATTGTACAGGCAAATATGCAGCATGTTTGTGTTGGGGCAGCCAAGAAATTGGCAACTTTTGTTTGAAAACTAATTTAATTTGACTGGAATTCAAAAGTTGGTTTGGTGGCACCTAAAGATTAAGTTCACCAACCAAGTAAGGACCTATTTTCTTAGCCTTTCGAATTTCAAATGTTGGTGACACAATACCAACATGCCCTCTTTTAATCTTATAATACAAAAATTGAAAGATCAAGGTTTTGCCCTCAGCGATCGAGCTTTGAATTCAATGCACCCACCACCTTTACGTTGTGGGGTTGTTGGCAAATTTAATGCGACCCGGTCTCCCTTTCTCACTCTCCACATTAATATATTATATTCTCGCAACGCATCCCATTTACTCCAAACAAACACATCACACCTCCTTTGCCGATCTCTAGCTGCTTGTTTCTTGTGTGTCCTTGAAGCTATTCACTTCAGCCTGATCTTGAAGTTCTCTTTGTACATATGCTTGCTGGTTATTCTATTGAAGTTCTCCTAGACAATTACAGCAGAATCTGCATGATGAGACTGTACAAGGAGCTGTTTATGCTATCACTCAGTAAAATAACGTGAGATGTTGGCGCGGTTCAATCAGAAAACAGCACTCTCAGGCTAGAGCTCTGTTAATTTGATTGAGCCGTGCCAATATCACATGTAACCCTACCTTGATCTGTGCATCACAACTGCTTCTCTCTCTCTCTCTCTCTCTCTCTCTCTCTCTCTCTCTCTCTCTCTCTCTCAAAGCATTTCGTTTTACCAGATTTTGCAGTGTGCATGGACAGCTTCATGATAAGGTAAGCTGGTAAGGTTAGGAACAAGTACTGTAGTTCATCTGGATTTCAGCTTCTGTTGCAGGTTTTGGAAGCTCCAACAGATGAGAGAAAAAACACCATCCTCTCTCCCTTATTAATTAGCAGCATTGTCTTTTTGCTAGGTTTTAAGTAACACCATATATATATAACTTTGTATATAATATTGGTCATTCCTTGAATTCCATTTTCTTTAGGGTATAAATGAAGGATGATCGAAGCTCAGAAACAACAACAATAATATTAATAAGACTGTCTTTAGTACTGTTTGATATGAGTTTTAAGTTGTACATGTTGTAGGCTGGTAGCTAGCTAGGTACTTACTTAGTCATGAGCATGGGTTTAGTGGAAATTTATAGCTTACTTTTACGGAAAGGTTCGCAACCTTTTTTCGACGTTAATGTTGTACATTTTGCTAGGCGACAAGCTGTTGTACATGAGGTTCTTAGGAATATTGCAACAACACTCTCCCCCCCCCCCCCCCCCCCCCCCCCCCCCCCCCCCCCCAAGTTTTTTCTTTTTGCAGGTTCAAAAAGAATGTTATAATGCAAATTAATGACTGTACTAAGTAAATCATGGCAGCAGGAGATCAATAACCAGAAAAGATGGCGAATTATGCAAATTATAATAATTAATACCTCTACATCCCCGGCCTTCAGATGGCATTTCTAATATTACTATGATCCACTAAAGACAGGTTGAAAATATTTATGGTAGGAATGAGAAGTAATCATTTCCCATTACATAGATCCTTCCAAGTGTGTGTAAGGCAGAAATGAAAGGCCGGCCAGCGTCCGTTCTGGTCTGATTGCAATATTAGATTTTACTGGCTAAGCGTAGCTGGAGTATGATGCATCTCTCTTTAATTATTGTTAAGAATGCCTAAGAAGATTCTCATAATTTTGCTTTATTACTGCTCCCTGTAGCTTGTGACGTCCTGCATATGTACTTTGTCGTATAAATGCAACCTTGGGGTCTTAGCAGAGCACCCAGAGAGCAACTAATGAACTCTCAGGATTCGAGAGATTTCAATAGCAACTTCAGATCTTGAGGAGGCTAGAGAAAGAGGAAACTTTGAAGCTGCGGCAGTGTATTTAAAGATGAAGATCTCTCATTTAGTAAGAGCCACTAAAAACAATATTAATACTCCAAACATATTTTCTTAGATCAACCGTATGAAGCTTAAATAAAAACAAAACTTCAACACTCTCATTAATTTTTAACAAGGATAAAACACAGAGAGTGAACCCTTGAAAGTTGAAACATTAACAAAATTTATATTACATATGAAGCAAAAGTAGCTAAATTTGTTCACAAAGATTATTACCACATTATTGAGCTCAATGATGATGGCAGAAAACTAACAATAAAGCCCTCCCACCATATAAAGAATATAGATTGTAACTCAGTTCATTCTTTCTTGCCGCTGTAGAGGTTGCCTCTGTTAAATTGCAGGGCCCGTAGGCAGCAAGACCTCTCTTCTCCTTAATTGTGATCTCTTATGCTGGTAGTGAAAACTTCCTCTATACTTACAAAATATGAAGAAACTGTCTAGGAATTGACCATTTATATGATTTTCTCTTCATGTATCTATATATCCTTCCTGAGTTTGGAGGAACAGCTGCCTGTCTCTCAGAAGCTTGCAGTCAACAGAGCACGCTCATCCTCACCACACCGCTGGTGAATGTCTGAGATTCTTTCAACTGACTTGCAAATCCCACTGCACTTCCAATCAAATGAAGCAGCACAGATGTTTCCGGCCTGCGCCTTCCACTCACAGTCTGCAGGAACACATCATCAGGATAGACTGACTCTTACCGGAAAATCCATGTAATCAGCAGTTCATTTTTTTAAATCTGTCTTTACCCTTCTGGAAAAAACGAAATTTCAGCACCATGGAGCTTGGTGCAGCGTTTCCATCGTGAGAACATACCATAGAGCATGTATGCACTAACCAGGTAACTTAAGTTTAACCTTATGAAATAAAATTAGCAATAATGGAAGGGACCGAGAGTTCCTTGGCGTCTAGTGAACCAGAATCAATTCTTGAGCATATTTGAATTTTGGACCAATGAATTGGTAGATTATAACAGAGTTGATGAACTGGTAGGCCAAATGCTAAACTTCACATAATTGTTTCTTCCTTATACTGAAAACTAAGACCTGCTCCAACCTACTCAAGTTTTAATTTAAAATGGGGAGACAGTAAGAAAGAATAAAAAGTAATCCATAATTGTTACCAGTCGGTGACAATAGAGACTAAAGAAAAGCATGATATTTGTGAAGAAAAAGTGTAACTCAGTTTTCATTGAAAGCAACAAAACTATTTTAGAGCCACACAGCAGCAACAGATTAGACTTGGCAATTCAGCATGTTGAGCAGAACTAAAAGCCAGACAAATCAGAGAGAATCAATTTTCTAACCCAGAGCCGGTCATTTCACAGACTTAATGGGTACGAAGTAATTAGAATAGATGAACAAATGAACATGTATTCAATAAATATATAGTAAGATTACCTGACAGAAAATCTAAATTTCTATTCAAAATAAAATTAATATGTATTCAATAAATATTTAGAATAACTTCGAGTTATAAATAAAATTAATATATATAATTATAAAATAAATTCTGTTTAGATATGTTATAATGCATGCAACGTTGTCCATTTCCTAACCAGTGTTTTATTTCTTCATAAGTTTATATACACCGAGTGGCTATGGGTTTTAGAAACAAAATTCTGAGTTGGTCCAGGTTTTAAAACACTGACATCATGATAAATTCCTTCGCCAAAAAAAGATAGAGAGTTTTCACATCTAGTATGCACATATTTAGACAGATTTTTCCTTTGTGGAAAGATATTGACAACTTGCTTTATTAAAAGAAATGCTATTCAAATGGTAAAACGTGGCCACAATACCTCAAAAAGGAAAAGGAAAAAGTATTAAGCGACAAAATGAAACTTTACATTACCCGGAGGTGTACCACAACAAAGTCTCCTATCGTCCACATGCTCCACATCTAAACCAATTAACCAAGATCCTAATGCAACATCTTCGTTGGCATATTTGTGAAGTACATTCCTGAGATTATTCCAAAACAACATTATCATCTGAAGATTAAAGATCAGCTCAATTCAACTATAACAAGCTCTGTGGCATCATAACCACCTGTCAGCTCATTCAATCATAACAACTTTGAATTTTCTTTTCAAAAGGTAAAAACACTGAGAGCTTACTGGTTTATTGATATATACGTAGCCAAATCTTTTGAAATACCATATAATTGTCCTGTTGCATGACGGAAATAGCGGTTTCCCACCCCACCAAATTTCCAATACTCTGGTTCATGGTATCTCACTCCCCTGTTTCAAAAAAGCATGATGAAGAAACCAGATTTTTATCCTTTTCGATATATTCAGCTAGTTAAAAAACAGAAAATCAGCTTACTTTCGAGCAACGACTGGACCGGACTTCATGCAGCCAATATAAACTCGAGGTTTCATACGATGTCTAGCTAGAGTCGTTCCAAGTGTAGCTGCAGTATAAAAGTAAATAAACTCAAATGAGGTAAAGGACCTAACGTATTAAAAAGAGTATATTATGCACTCAAATAAATTTCTCCTTATTAGTAGACTCCAGATAGAGCCAATCGTGTATTTCAATAATAGCCTTTGTGAGCAAATTTTGTGTGGTTCATGCAAAAATGCCTAATAATCAGAATCTAGTTTCCCTTATGGTTAATATTGGAAATGTTTTTAACATGGATAATAAATTTGAAAGAAGTAGGTATATAACAAAACAATTTTGCTACATGGATGTTATTCTCATCAAAATGAACTATCCATTCAACCAGTAATCCCTAGTGATGATCTAACCAGTTCAATTAATTTGAAGTGAGTTTCTCCAACAACACACTTAGTGGAGAAATTGATTCTTACATAATTATAAATACTTTGAACGCCACTATTGTTTCCATCAATCATTTATGACAATTACCAGTAGATAAAATACTTAGCACATTGGGAGTCAAAACATCACTGTTATAAATATCCAGAGGACCATGAAAATCTTCCCCAGCATAGATAGCAGCAAAAACAAAAGCAACATGTTAACCCAACTATTTCTATACGTGATTTTTATGAATTAAGTGTTGATACACTTTCTATACCTTTTTTTAGCAATAAACTTCTATTTTTAGCTTGTTTAATAAGCAGCCTAGTTTCTATGTCACGCTTTCTACATCTTTTGAAGGGAAAACAAAAATTTTGTAGAGCATTCTTTATGAGACTTATGACCTTTCACTCACAGAAAAAGAATCATCCTTCATTTTCAACTGGTTCATCTTCTTTTTTTCTCAATAATTTTTTTGTAGCTATGTATGTGTTGAAGAAATAAGAAAGATAGCTACACCACTTCTATGAAAATCAGAATACTCATCTTAAGAAACATAGATCCTATAATTCTTATTTTGAATAGAAAACTAAGATATATCGCAGAGGAGTTTTTAGTATCTACAAATCACAAATCCAAGATGAATGAAAATATAAGGGAAAACTGAACCTTCTCACCTAAATTTACATGTACATCATCATCAACTTTAATGTAAAACTCTGCATCCCACAAGGCAACAGCGGTTGAAAAATAAGTCTTTGTCTTGGTTGATAATTCCATGTAGCCCTCTACATGATCCTGCTTTCATATAATTAGCAAAAAATTTTGAAGGCCTATTAATATTTCTAATTAGTCTATTTTCACCCTAACCAAAATTCAAATAACTGGTAGTTTCAGTAGCAGTTAAACTTGTCCAACAGCTTAAAAGAGGTACAACAATAAGCTCACCAGCTGCAAGAAGTCGGCATGCAACATCTCCTCAGCTTTAATTGCTTTATCGAGGATACCACCAGAGGTCGAACTAATGAAAAAAAGAAAATTAATAAGAAATCCAAGTAATTTACTCTAGTTCATGCATAGCACCACCTTAAAGTAAAATTGGCCAACTAAAGAAAATGCAGAGCACTACTCTACTGAGGCCACAAACTGTGTCTTATTATCGTAAAAGAACTAGCCAGGCTCAGCAGAATGAGTAGGTAACTTAAAAGAATTTTGGGAACATGAATACATGGGAACAAGTATATGTGGCACTAACTGGCAATAGCTATGAAGCCGTATTAAGATCACCTGTGACCTATGACAAAGCGTATCACTATGCCCTTCTCTTCCTCCAACTTCTTTCTCTTCTCACCTAGTAATGTTTAATCCATGAAAACCCATTGATCACAGATAAGATATGACAAGAAAATGGAATCGGATATAACAGGTTCTCAATTTAGAGAGAGAGAGATCTGGAGCCAAGCTAATGCACCTTGTGGCATCCAAGTAGCACGAATAGAATCTCTTCGTTTGCGGCTACTAAAAGCTGTGTTGATTCCTATAACCATAAAGTATTTTCTTTTCATCTTTGTTTCAATATTTTTAAAGTTTCCTGATATGGAAAAGCCATCCCTTGCAGATCCATGTGCTGCCCTAGCAGCTCTTGATTTCAGCTCCAATTTTGGAATTGTCTTGTTCAGTTCCCTGCATTTCGAATACAGCAATAAAGTTTCCATGTAGGTCAATGCAGAAGCATATAAGGGAAATTGAGGCTAAACAAGCAACACAGTAGTTTGTTAATAACATGCTGTGTCCTTAACACTTACCCGATACTGTCATTGCTGCTTCGTTGTATAACCTTCTGATGAGGCAAGCAAGTTAGAGAAAATACTTTTACAAATCTCTAATGTGGGTGATTAACATTAAGAAGCAAAATTAACTCTTAAGATAAACAAATCATACATAATGCTAAGTATGTAAGAAAGAATGATCCCAGAAGCAACTAGAGAGAGTTTCAATTGTCTTGGTAACCAAATTTTCAAGAATAAGGAATCAAATGGCATTTTCAGTAACCCACCACCCAATCCCCTTCTCCCAAAACTAAAAATGAAGTTATCTGGACTTCCAAAAGCATTCTGTACTAGAAACGACATTTCCAAGCACTATGGTCTCGTTATAAAGTGATTCATCAATATAAAGCCCTGGAATAGTAAGACTTCTATTGATGCATGATATGGCTCATTATTAGAAGTTGCTGAATGAACTCACAAATTGTGGATCATCATCCTCAGATTTTATGTTTATTCCGGGATCTTCAAGTCTTGATGTCCTTACCATATCTTTAGTCTCAGGCACCATCCACATCCTGATACAAAACCTTTTGATCAATATCACTTGCATATGCATAAAAAACAGTTGCCTTTTTTATATGTAAGTTACCTGAAAAAAGGTAATAAAAAGATAGATCCTCTTAGCAACTAGGTTTTTTTCCCCTATTTGAAATAATAATAGCCTTTTATATATTAATGTGGAACCTGGTCATAAAACATACAATTATAGGACCGAAAAGGTAACAATAAGAAAAAATAAATTAATAAGCCTGAGAAGCAGTATTAAATATATTTTTGGTCCAGATATAAGGGGGAAAATAACGTAATTTTGAATGTCAGATGTTTCCAAAATGGACCTAAAATGACAAGCACCTCCATGAGTTCACCCTACCCCAATAAGTTGGTCTGGATGAGTTGAATTTATTTTCAGTAAGTAAAACGATATATTTTGAACTCTTTGCAATTTCGCTACATTTCATACAGGCAATACTCTCGACAGCTAATGTTAGAGATACCGCGATATGTCACAGTTTAACAAGCACAGAAAATTGGGAAGAAAACGAGGTACTGTGTAAAGGAAAATGCAGAGGAACAGAATCGGTTATCATGTGATTCCAAAACACCCACATTCACAAACCACACGTACTAGACTACACAGATAACATTAGTTCACTACAACACTCCTCAATGAAATGCAAAAATTACCCTACTCACAAGAGCGGTCACTAAAACAAGCTAAAGACATACAATCAAGATATACTCTTCGTATTTATTTCACAAATCCACGCTTTCCACCCTTTACCGATACCCACTCGGTGAATTTCTTAATCCAGCTAAAAGCAACCGCTTCAGTGGCTAAAAAGTGGAAAATTGTGAGAAACCGAAACCCATTTGAGAAAAAAAATACCTGTCGGTGAAGAGCATTCCAGCACAGAAGCTGCCTAAGCACAGCAAAAGAACCCAGTTCCGAGACATAACATTCTTAGCTAACTCTCCTCCACCCATTCCTCTACTCTTCACAGACATTCTATTGATTCTCTACACTCACTTAGCTCACCGGCTCCACCGACAAAACGATTTTTTATTTTTATTTTTATATTTGATCTCGAGTAGAGAATAGACAGTTCGACGAACCCAGAAAAAAAAGGTGAAAACTTTGCGCCTTTTTTTCACCCTTGCACGCTCTCTCCCACCTTCAAAGGGCCCTCAATGGTGCATACGAGTGAGGAAGACGCCTGTATATTGCACTTCAGATACCGATTAATTGAACCGTCCTTTTTCTCTTTAACCAAACGGTTCTGTACATAAATGAATAGTTTATGCAAGTTCAACTAAAAACAACCACCGTTGCATGTAAAAAGATGGTAACTGCTGGCTTCATGAAATGTTGTGTAAAAGTAAAGTAAAACTGTTAAATATATATGTGTAACCCTACTTATGACAAAAGATAAATATTCTATAAAATATAATTTCATGTGATTAGTGATTGAGACTCTTTATCGTCAAATCATGTTAATTCATGAATTAATATAAATTAAAATAAATATAATGTATTATATAAAATAATGTTAATACTAGATGAGGAGCATGTACAAAACATGTATATGTAGTTGAGTTAAACAGGTTTTTTATAAAAATAATATAGTTTTATAAAAAACCTTGATTAATGAATAATTTTGATATATAGAAACAAAAAAGTAAATTTTAGCAAATACTTTGGATAATGGTAGGCCAGTAAGTATAATAATTATATATCTAGATATATTAGAAAACAAAAAGATCAGTTTAAAATTAAAGTCAAGATACGTTAGAATAATATAGACAAATAAAAGTAATATCATTTCTATTATAATAAATACTACTATCATACTTAAAGAATGCATAAGATTTGAAATTTTTTTTCAACATATATTGTTTAGATTTGAGTGTTTTTCTTTGTGGAATTTTTTTTTTCGTTTTATACTTGTTATTCTTTATTGTCCTTTTTTTTCTACAGATCTAAACATTTATATTCAGATTAAGATCTGAGTATTTTAGGAAAACGTGTAAAATAGTGGGTTTAAGGAGGTAAAGTAAGGAAGCAGACATCGAAGAGTGGGAGAGAGGTTTGAAATGAGATGAGAGAGGGAATTAGGAATGTGAAAGAGATGTAAGAAAAGATAATTATATCTCTAAATTAAGAGAGTAACAAACTTAACGGAAAAACAAAAAAACTTAAAAGAAAAAAAAAAAAAGTTACTGTAGTAGTTAGATAACCACTTATTATAATAGAATAGATATAAAATAATTTTTTTATATTTTTCCTTTTAGACTTATCAATTCTTATTACAAGTACTAGACAGCAAAATGTGCATATTAGATTATCGACAGAGAAATATGTATATAAAATTATGACACAAAATAATTAAACTAAATACATGATGCTAGAGCTGGCATGTATTTTGACGTTAATAATATTGGACTATCTCGAGAAGGTAGTACAAATCTGATCAAAAAATGTCAAAATTACTTAGTTCGGCGTATAAAATTAGAATTCTTCAGTTGTGTGAGAAAAGAGGGACGACGTGTCACACGCGTTAGTATTTTATTTATAATTTTGGTTATGATTATTAAAATTGTGCATAAGACTTCAATTTAAAAACACTTCTGCTGCGTACAGCCGAGAGTTTCAACAACGGGGGAGTCGCCTGCCACATCAGCCTGCCACTTGAAAAAAAAAAAAAAAGGGAAAGAAAGAAAATGAAAAACAGACAAAAATAGAAGAAAAAAACTAGGCATATGAAAGAAAGAAAAAGTTACAAACGACAAGTGCACGAGCTCTTCATCTTTAAAGGGAGGGGTCTCTCTTCATGATCTTCGTGGGTAGATGAACTTCAAGAGAGCATTTTGGTGGTCTTCGTGGGTCTCATTTTCGTCAATAGTAGAACACCACTATTGCTCGCTCCTTTCTCTCTCTTGCTTTTTGGTCTTTAGTTCCATGTTCGTTCGGCGACTACAGCATAACTAGCAGAAGAGACTCACTCCCTCTGTCACTGAAAAGAAAATATAGTCTGCTTTTAAGCATCTGAGAATAATCTAGAAAAGCTTTACTTTTTTTCCTTTTTCTTTTCTCTTCATCAGTTTGGCTAAGGAATTTCTTTTAGTTCATTCTTCTAAAAGAATATTCTTCAGAGCATTCTTTGTAATCCAGAGTATCGGCTTATTGTCCAAAGAATACTTCATAACAGAGCATTCAAAAACCTTTCATATTCTAAAATATTTTATTTGAAAAAAGCAATAAAAAAATAAACAAAAATGCAGAAAACCCAACATAGACCAAGCAACATGGAACCGAACCAGACTGAGGATGGATGTCACTAGAAAGAGTGCTTGTAGCAATGTTTGCTTCTATGCTCTTAGAAGTCAGAACTCGTATTTAAAGCTGAAACATCAATTCTGATCACAGGAGAGCAAAATGTTCTACTTTCCCAATTAAGTTGTGAACTTTTGCTCTAGCTATTTCCCCATACTCGTGTTTATAGATCATGAAACAAACACCAGCACCCAAATCCTTCACGATCCAGCGGGCTAGATCTTTTGAACTACTTCAACTCATTTCTTTTCCACCAACGATTGATTCCCAAACCCAACAACAACAACAATAAACTCCCACATCCATAGATTTGATTGGCTTAATCTTGAAATGGAGTGAAATTAGAGAGAACACAAAGCACTTCAGACCCAACGAAGGGAAAAATATAAACACCCACAGTACCCACACAGAGAACCATCGCGACACTGAGGGAGGGGGGGCGGCGGCTTCGAGGAGAGAGACTTGTTGTCTTCAACAGAAGGGTAATCATGGAAGGATTGAGAGAGGGAGTTCTAAACTAAGGAGAGGAAACGCAGTGGGAGGGAATGAGGAATGAAAGAAATTTTGAGAGACGACTGTGGAATTGAAAAGGAAAGGTGTGTTTCGATGAGGAAAAATTTTTGGGAGCAATGAAAGAAAGGGAGAAAATTGAAGGAGGGATCACTAAACGGGGTGTTTTGATTTTTTGCCACATCATCCGGCGTTTGCACCGCGCTTGCCCAAAGCGACTGCATTTAACTTTTTTCATTTAAAAAATTCTCTTTAACGTGCATGTTCTCGGCGTTATGCTAGGAGTAATGTTACATATAGTCGTGAAATTGCAAACGCCGCGCAATCGCTTTGAAAAAGAGTGGGGTTCAAGATTAAAAAGTTAGTTTTTTTTTTTATGTAGGTCCCATATTAATTCATTTTTTTTCAAAGTGACTGCACGCTGCTTGCACAACCACGACTGCAAATATCATTTCTCTTATGCTATGCATGATACATTTCGACTCCAAAATCAGCCGTTTGCCTTCTAAATCGTCATTTTAAGTCATTGTTTCCATTTTAAGTAATTTTTTTTAATGATAATGTTTATTTTTAAAAACGATTTTATTCTGAATTTTTTGCTAGATCTTAATTAGTGAGATACTTCTCTTATTCTGTATTTTATTATTTGTCCATAATTAAAATCTTGTTTTCTTTTCCTTAATTAACTATTTAAATTTGACTTCTTGTATCATAAAGATATTTTATTATCTTTAAAGAAACCATAATTTTAGAGTTTGCTCCATGCATTTTTTCCAATCTCAATTTCTAATTTCCGTTATTTAGCTAACCATCAAAATAATTCTTATTTCCTTCCACATCAAAACATATAGGCCGAATTTGATGGCTCTAATTAATTTGCTGAAGTAAATGTGTAATTAATTGCCAATATATATATACTAATATTTTGAATACCGTATCAGATGTCATACCGGTCAAGACACTGGAACGAAATATTTCGATACCGGTACCATTTCAAGATAGTCGATATATAAATAAATTATATATATAAATATATATAAATTATATTTTAAAATAATAGTCTATATATAAATAAATTATACATGAATACATATGTATATATAAATTATAAATAGTCTAGTATGAATTGGGAGTTAAAAAATGAAATTATAACTTGAAAAAATGAAAAAAGAAAAAGATAAAAGATAAAGGTCAAAATACTGGTCGGTACAGGCCGAAATATAGGCCAGTACGGTCGATATTTCAGCCGGTACGAAACAGATACTATATCTATACCGGCCTAGTGATTAGTACGGAATGTACCCGTCGTATTGGCTGGTACGGTACTAAAAACAATAATATATACCTCATATATATATATATATACACGTCCAAATTTCTCATGCGATATACGTTTGAGTTGAAAATCTTAGTCCTTTTTGCGAATTTATCTTCTTAATTTCTTTGTTTTTTTTTAATACAATTTTGTTGTAAAATTATATGGTTCTTGACTCACCAGCATATCATGATCATATCATATTTATCGGGAGCAACTTTAATAGATTTGGACGGACCAGTTATATATTTAACTTTATGTTGATGATAAAATACATATTTCATTGACCAAATTAACAAAATCCAGATTCCAAGGACTAGTACTTCAACAATATACCAAAATCATTAAAGATTTTGCCAAAAATCAAAGCGTTATATTATATACAATTATTTTTACGTATTGTTTACACATTTTTTTAACATAATTGAAGAAAATAATTATTTTATATTAAAAAAAGTGACACAATCAATCATATTAATAAAATGTATTAAAGACATGTAAAAAATATTACAAATAGAATTTTTGAAAACAAAAAATATTTTACCAAAATTTGTTTTTTCTCAACGATTGAAAACTGGGTACATACGTAAACCAAACATGGCGCAACACATAAATATAATCTTTCTTGACAGATATTGCGTTGTGGATTCATCTGTTGGTTAGAATACTAAATAATAACAATAATAGTAACGAAGAAAATAGAGAGCATGGAAATCAAAACTCTAGAAAAATTCATTCATGAATTTGCTTCATCCTATTTTTAATAAGACATGCAAGTCCTGCATTACTCTGTTTAAAAAATAGATAAATTTAAAATTTATATATATAATTCTATTTTTTAATAGTGGATTTTATATTTTTTAATGAAAATATACGAGATTTGCATTTTTAAAACTTTATTTTACATTACTTATGGATAAAAAAAAAAAAAAAAACCATTATGTTTAAATAGATTAACATTTAACAGATGGGAGTACTTCGATCTTCTCTTTGGCTGAATTACAACGTAGCTATTATGTAAGATTATGGTGAGCTGCATGCATGTTGGGATTGAATAATACACGGCAAAAGATTTTGAGGAGGAAGTAGCGCCTGAAATGAATAGTAATATTGAATTTAACGACGATGATATCCATGATATTGCATGCATGGCATCTGCTGTTCAGTAATAGGTACATAAGCTGGTTTTAATCGTCAAAAAAAATTGGTATCATTTTGTTTAGATGATAAATTAATAGTAAAGAATCATGCAGGAGATTGGAGTTGCATCAAACACTTCATCTGTTGTAATTATAATGTAAAAAGTCCAACTGTGTTTGGTAGATTGACTTCTTCTTGTTTCTCGTTGTTATCGAGGGATGCGTAGTTCCCTATACTGTCTTTATAAGGACCATCGCCCTAAGTCTATCTGTTTTCAACAACTCCACCAAAAATAAATGAAAAAAATCCAAAGGATTTTTTAGTTCTTTGGATTTTTGAGTTCTCTGGACTCCCTTTGTGGTAGGAGTCTGCAATATTATTCTGAAAGCTGGGTTTGATGACATTTCAGTCCATCCCACTTGGTAAAGATCAAAGCTTCTGCGCCAGCAATAATTCTGCTAGCATTATTCTGCAGAAAGCAATTCAATTCTACAAGCCATGGCATTCACCTCATTGACTATTCCAACGTCTTCAAGGGTTGCTGCAGCCTCGGAAGACATGTTCTTCAAAAAGCCCATGAAGGGCCTTAGCTGCTCGCACTCTAGCAAGGACCTTCGCAATGGAGCCTGCATCCGAAGATCCTACTCTGATAACCACTTTTTTCACTCCAACAATCGCATCCAAGCCACTACTACACAACCAAAACTCGAGCAGTCGTTCTATGGGAATTTTTCCATTAGTTCAATTGCCTAGTACCATCTTCCCAAGCTCCGTTCGATCATTTTTGTTTGATCTGGAGACAAGTAAGGACATGAATGTAGCAGAAAAGGATATGAATATAACTAAGAACTTGGCGGACTGTAGTGAAGGAGAGGGGATAAAGAGATCGAATTGGGTGGAGAGGTTACTGGAAATAGGAAGTTATAGGAGAAATCGGAAGCATAATGAGGGTGAGGGTGAGGATGAAGATGTGACTGGTGAAAAGTGTGCATTGGTGAGTGTGATTGTGGTGGACATGAAGGAGGTTGTGCAGTCGATTATAGTTCAGAAGGAGGAGGAGGAGTCAGATATAATTGTGAATCATTCTCGAGACTTTTGGTTCGAGTGCCATGGTCTGATACAAAGTTGTTTTCTCAGTTTGCGTTTTTGTGCAACATGGGTAATGTGATACTAGAGATCAAGGTACCTTGTTATTCTACTTCTTTTAGATGGGGTTTCTTCAATTTTTGTTAATTGGTTTGATTGTTTTTCAATTTAAAAATAAGGGTATTTATGAGTTTCATACAAATGTGTGTGTATATATATGTATGTATATATAGTCAAGTATGGTTCGTATAAAGAAATAAGTTGATGCCATTGATATATGCAGGAAAAAAATCTGAGAAAATATTATGGCCTGCACTTCGTCACATCTTCATTGGAGAAGAAAGTAGAGGCAGCTGCAATTAAAGCAAAACTTGATGAGGATTCCACTGCCATACCCCAAGCTGCCTCAGAAGCAGCAAGTGAATTCAGTTATGAGAAAGATGTGGCCTCTAAGGAGTGTCCTATCCACCGATCTGTTGCTTATGAGATTGCGGCGTCAGCCTTATGTCCAACCATGTACAAAGAGTCTTTTGTCCTTTGGTTCTGAATCACAGGAGGAGGGTGATGACGAGGAGTCGAGGCTAGCCATGAGAGGACGGAGAAATTTCACCCTGATTATATAAGCTAGAAATGGCTGCTTCAACAATGACAGTAGTGGTTGCTGCTGGAGAGAGGAAAAAACAGGATGTAGCAAAGGATCTTCAGTCACTCCAATCATCACCTTGTGAATGGTTTATTTGTGATGATTTAAGCATGTACACTCACTATTTTGAGATTCAGGTAATTCCTTCTTCAACCATTCATCATAGAAGAACAATAGGCCATTGGTTTTCTATTTTTATAACAACCGAATTCGACAATGAAGACTTTTTTCTTGTTAATTGCAGGGATCAGACTCCTTGGCATCTTGGCAAGCACACCTTTTCTTTGAACCAACCAAATTTGAGGTAACAATCTCCTCTACTCAGTTTATTCATGTACCATACATACAATGAGATAAAACCGTGAATATCTGTGGTGGACACAGGGTACAGATGTGGTTGTTCATAGAGGAATTTATGAAGCTGTAAAGGGAATATATGAGCAATTCATGCCAGAAATAGTTGAGCACTCAAACAAATATGGGGAACATGCAAAACTTCAATTTACTGGTCACTCTCTTGGGGGTAGTATCTCTCTTTTGGTCAGCTTGATGCTATTGACTAGAAAGGTTGTCAACCCCTCCATTCTCCGATCGGTGGTTACTTTTGGCTCACCATTTGTGTTCTGTGGAGGCCAAAACATACTTGATGAGCTAGGTTTTGATGAGAGCCACATTCATTGCATGATGATGCATAGAGATATCGTTCCTAGAGCCTTTTCCTGCAATTACCCTAACCATGTTGCAGGCGTTTAAATGGCGCCTTTCGCTCGCATTCTTGTTTGATAAAAAATGTAAGCATCATCTTGATCATTCTCTATCATCTTTCTAGTTCAAATTCAAAATTAATAATCTTGGAATTTGTTAAATGTTGAATTTGGAACTTTACTTAAGGATCGTCACAAATATTTTCCAAGACAGATTTAGAAGAAAAGCAACCGCTAAATGAATTTGAAGCTTTGAATTTTTGGCTTTCTCACTGACATTTTCCCTATTCCATGGTTATGCAGAAACTATTGTACTCTCCTTTGGGAAAACTATTCATTCTGCAATGAAGTCAGCTCCTCCACACCCTTTACTCCCTCCAGGTAGTGCTCTATATGCCTTGGACAAGAACCAATGTGGATACTCTACAAATGCCCTTGCAGCCTTCCTAAATAGTCCCCACCTCCTAGAGACACTAACAGATCCTATTGCCTATGGTTCAGACGGTACGATCCTTAGAGACCATCACTCGAGGAACTACCTGAAGGCTGTGAATAGGGTTTTAAGGCAATGTACAAAGACATTGGATGTTCGGAGAGTAAGAGAACAGAAGAACCTACTGTGGCCACTTTTGACTTCACCATCTCCACAAACGTGGAATCACGAGTGACTTAAACAACAGCAATTTAGCTACCAAGGAGATAATGACTGGGAGTTTGTTAAACCTATTCACAAGGACGCCAACCCTTGTATATAAAACCATGCAAATCAGCAAATTGAATTGAGGAGTTTTACATGTTCTAATTGGTTTTGCATACATGTGCTCCTTGTAAATAGATAGCATCTTACTCTTATTTCTGTATGTGTTACTCATCTGTTTCATGTAAATGGCCAAATATCTTACTTTTCAATGTAGCTTGTGTTGCTCAACAATGACTAAAATTTACTAGAACGTTTGATATTTTTTAGAGAAACGAATCTGGGTATCACATGCTCACTCAAAGCTCTGGCATAACTTGGCCAAAATATAAAAAAATAAAAAATAAAAAATAATACAAAACGAGGGGAAATAATCAGTTGATTGAGAATTTGTGAAAGGGTGTGAGGAAAATAACAGAAAGTTGCAGAAGAACAAAAACCGGAGAGCTAAGTCGATGGAGGTGAAAGTTTTATGTTATTTCACTGATGAATTGCCTCTGTATAGTATTCCTAAAATGCTATATATAGAAAGATTGCTAACTGACTAACAAAAATAATAATGCTGCCTAGTGCTAGCTGTAGAATAAAATGAATAAAGATAAAAGAATAAAAAATGAACTACGACAACTATATACAATGATCTGTAGGTACAATATGACTTGTCTCTTATATTGAGTCTTCTAACACACACCCCTAGCCTGGCCCGCAAGATGGAGAATAGAGATTGATTATTCCCATCTTAGACAAGTGTGATTGGAGAAGATAAGAGGGTGGAGTTTTAGAGAAGATGTTAGCCAATTGTGTTTGAGAAGAGACATGAGATGTGGTGATGCTTCCTTCTGGAATTTTATCTCAGATCAGGTGACAATCGAGTTCAATATACTCAGTTCTCTCATGGAACACCGAGTTAGCAGCAATATGAAGAGTGGCCTAATTTTCACAAAAGATAAGAGTAGCTTGTGGATGAGAAATACTAAGATCTGTGAGTAAATATCTTAGCCATGTTAACGCTGAGCAAGTGGCAACCATGGACCTATACTTAGCTTTAGCTGAGGAACAAGAGACAATAGTTTGCTTTTTGGATTTCCAAGAAATCAAGGAGTGGCCTAGGAAAACATAGTAACCTGTAGTGGATCAACGAGAGTTTGGACAAGAGGGCTAATCTGAATCATAATAAGCTTTGAGCTGAAGTTGAGATGAAGAAGAGAGTAAAATGCCTTCACCAGGGGCTATTTTAATATATCTCAAAAGTTTGTATGCAACTGCCAAATGACTTAAAGTAGGCTTATCTATGAACTGACTTAATAACTGGACAACAAAACAAATATCTAGCTAAGTGAGTGTGAGGTACAATAGCCTACCAATCAACCTTCTAAAAATAGTTGGATCAGATAGAAGGGAGTCTTGATCAGATAGAAGGGAGTCTTCATCTTTGTTGAGTTTGAAATTTTGATCCATTGAGAGTTTAATAGGCTTGCATCGAACCATACCCAATTCTGCCAAAACGTCTAATGCATACTTCCTTTGACAAATATGAAGACCCATAGAAGATCTAACAATTTCTAAACCCAAAAAATAACTTAAATGGCCAATGTCTTTTATCTTGAACTTGTTATTAAGAAAAGTTTGAAGAGAATTAATAGAGTCTTGACAATTGCTAGCCACTAAAATATCATCCACATAAACTAATATGATAGTGTATGAGTCTTCTTCTTGCTTAGTAAATAAGCTATATTCAGTTTTGGATTGGAGGAAACTGAATTCAAGAAGGGAAGAGGTCAGTTTTGAGTTCCACTCCCTTGAGGCTTGCTTAAGGCCATAAAGGCTCTTAAGCAACTTACAAACTTGGTGAGGTTGACCCTTTTTATACCCTGATGGTTTTCTCATGTATATCTCTTCTTTCAAGTCACCATTAAGAAAGGCATTGTTTACATAGAATTTATGTAAATGCCATCCTTTAATCTAGCAATACTAAGTAAACATCTCACAGTTGCAAGCTTTGCAACTGGAGAAGCTTGCAACTGGAGAAAAAGTGTCAGTATAATCTATGCCCTCTTGTTGTGTGTAGCCTTTAGCTACTAATCGAGCCTTTAGTCTTTCTACAATACCATCAGACTTGAATTTAGTCTTATAGACATACTTACAATCAATTACTACACACACCCTTTAGGTAAATCATACAGTACCAAGTGTGATTATTTTCTAATGCTTCAAGCTCAGCCTCCATAGCCTTGCACCAACCAAGATCCTTTATAGCTTGCTTATAGGAGCTGGGCTCGGATTGAACAGAAAGTGAAGAAGAAAAAGCTTAAAAAGAAGGAGTGAAGTTATGGTAGGATAAGTATTTAGTTAAAGAAAACAACTTACCATTTGAAACAGGAGCAGTCTTAGAAACCGATTAGGCAAGATGTGTGAGCATGCCTTATTGACAATAGAAATCCTTGAGATATTATGGAGCTATTCTGATCCTAGTCGACCTTTGAAGTTGGGAAGATTGGAAGGAGGTGAAGAAGTAGAAAGGACAGTGGAAATGGATGGAAAATCACATGGAGGAGGTAAAGAAGTTGAAAAAACAGGTAATGGTGGGCCTTGTGAAGAAGAAAAAGGAGAGGAAGTAGGTGTTTGAAATAGAAATATGGACTCATGAAAAACATCCTTCGAAATGAAAAATTTTCTGTTGTCAAGGTCTAAGAGTTTATACCCTTTGGTGCCAAAAGGGTAGCCTAGGAAAACACACCTATGACCTCTAGGATCAAACTTCTTCCTGCCATTGGAGAGGGTTGTAGAAAAACACAAAGAACCAAAAACTCACATTTGAGCATAAGCAGGTGGTTGTTGAAAAAGAAGTTCATAAAGAGTTGTATTGTTTAAGAGTGGTGTGGGAAGTTTGTTAATAATGTATGTGGCTATTAAAACATATCCATTCCAATATTCTGAAGGCAAACCAGCTTGAAATAAAAGGGCACAAGCCACTTTAAGTAAATACTGGTGTTTCATCTCAATAATATCATTTTGTTGATGGGTTTCTACATAGTTTATATGATGAAAAATGCCATTTTGATTGAAAAAATCCTTCATCTAAAATTCAGCACCATTGTCACTTTTTAAAATTTTAATTTTCACTCCAAATTGTGTTTCAACTAGGTTATAAAAAGACTCAATGCATTTTCTAGTTTCAGCTTTGCTTACAATTAAGTAAAGCCATGTGGTACATGAGAAATTATTGACTATGGTTAAAAAAAAAAAATACTTGGAACCATCATGTGTAATTGTGGAGCAAGGGCCCCAAAAGTCACAATATACGAGTTCCAATATTCTAGAAGAAAGATGACAACTATCAGGAATATAAATGATGGAACTTAGCCAAAGGACAAATGATGCAAGGCTTTTCATTAATAGCTTAAATGTGACTTCGTACAATTGGATCAGAAATTAACTTGAGTCTAGGAAATGATAAATGACGAAGGCAACAATGCCATAGGTCAGAATTTTCTACATTATTTATAACTAAAGCAAAAACACTAAAATCTATGAGGTATTTGTGTGAGTGGGCTGAAAGGGAATTGACTAAATATGAAGGAGAAACATCTTTGCAGACTAAGTGATAGAGGCCATGCCTTAGCTCACCCTTCTCAATCGTTGTCCAAGAAAGCAGGTCCTAAATAAAACAACAAGTTGAAAAGAAAAGTAAACAGCAAGATAGAGATGTGGTTAATTTAGTGGCTGAAATCAAATTGAAATTGAATGAAGGAACACAAAGAACATCTCTTAAGATAATGGTGTTGGTTAAGTGAATGTTACCAACATGAGTAATAGAAGCTAAGCTTCCATTTGGAAGCTTGAAAGAGTAGGAAACAGATGAAGTAATGGAGGTAAAAAAAGGTAGTGCTGTAGACCTGTGTCATTATCCAACTTGAAGGGGAAGTAGTAAGTGAGCTCTGTGTGCGTGTAGAAAGCAAGAATATACACCAGACACCTTGGAACAAGAGGCTAAAGGAATAGTTGGTGGAGATAGAGTGTGCGAGTGTAGAGCAGTAGCTGCAATGAAAGAATCTTGAGGTTGAAGAAATGCTAGTAGCTGCTGGTGCTGGAGCTTGGTCAAACCAACATTGTCATCACTAAGACCCTCAGAGTCATTAGCAAGATAAAAAGTAGCCTAATTAGCAAGAAAACCAGATTGTTGCTGCTTAGTGTGAAACTTTTGGCATAGGAGATAACCATTTAGTTTATAGCACCTCTCTAATGTATGTCCAGTGAAGTGATAATGGGAGCAAATGAGGGGCTCAACATTGCCTATTTTGAAGCAATTTTCCAAAGCATGTCCTGAGAATTTGCAATGCCTGCAATATGGTCGATCCTTCTTGGAGGGAAGTTTGGGAGAAAATTTGGAAAGGGTGTATGGTTTCTTGATGGCTAGGGCCATGGTTTCAGAAGAGGGGTTATGGGAAAGCATTTGGTGGTGCCTCTCTTGTTGTTTAATAAGAGAGAAAACCTTTGAAACTAGGGGGATAGGATCGATTAACTTTATTTGATCTCAGATGGGTGAGTATAAGAATCGTTTAGGCCCATCAGAAATTGAAGGACACAGTCCCTCTGATATCGATCTAGCAAAGTTTTCATAGAGCCACAATTACAAATAGGTAGAGGGTCGTATATGGAGAGTTCATCCCACAAGGTTTTTAACTTACCATAATATATACTCACCGAATCATGTTCCTAGAGAAGAGTAGACAAGGCCTTCTTGAGTTGAAAAATTCTTGGTCCATTCTGCTAAGAGAACTGATCCTGAAGGTCCATCCAGATTTCTCGAGCATCATCAACAAAAATGACACTAGATTTGAGAAAGGGGCTAATGGAGTTCTGTATCTAGGAGACAACCATATCATTACATCGCTCCCAAAGTTCGAGTAAAGTGTCATTTGAATCAGTGAGTTGTGGGAGTGAACCAGTGATGAAACCGAGCTTGTTTCTACTCAAAGGGCACAACGCATAGTGCAGGACCAAGTAGCATAGTTGTCGGTGGTGAGAAGATCATAAACAAGAGTGATAGCAGGGCTATCGTCGTGATCTAAACGAAAGGGGTTGGCTAGATTTGTGAGATTCAAGTAGCAGGACAAAGTGTTTGTATTAAGGTCTGAATGAGGATGGGGAAAGATGGGTGGGGTAGGTGGGTTAGGAGTCTCCATGAAGAATGGCTCTTGGAGGCTCTTGATACCATGTGAGGAAAATAAAAGAAAGTTGCAGAAGAACAAGAAACCAAAGTGCTAAGTCAATGGAGGTGAAAGTTTTCTGTTATTTAACTGATGAATTGCCTCTGTACACTATTCCTAAAATGTTGTATATAGAAAGATTGCTAATTGACTAACAAAAATAATAATGTTGTCTAGTGCCAGCTGTAGAATAAAATGAATAAAAACAAAAGAATAAGAAATGAACTACGACAACTATATACAATGATTTGTAGGTACAATACGACTTGTAGCTTGGACTAAGTCTTCTAACAAAGGGCATGGCACATTAATGGTAAAAAACAAAAGAGAGAATGAGGAATGAACTTTCTCTCTCAACACTAACCAACAAACAAATAAAAAGCTCATTCCAACAAGGTTACAAAGCAAAGATCACCATTGAGTAACCGTCATTTACTCTCTGCAGTTATCGTTTAGTGAATTTTGAGAGCTGTATTGAAAATCTCAAGCGTTGGCTTGTTGCAGACAAAGCATTTCTTGTTCTTCGCATGATGCTGAAAATGAAAAGAAAAAAATTTCAATTACACTACTAAATGAATGAGAGAAGGGCAACTATGTAACCACATGGACAATTTTTAAAATGGTATTCTATGATGCTCAAGCACAGAACCAAGGCAAAAAGAAAAACACCAAAATGATGATATATTATTAAGAGAGTTATTGCAACAATGCAGTTTACTCAAAGGTTCAGTATTAGCAGTTGCTTAATCAATTTTGCCAGAGCTTCAAAATAAAAGATTTTATGGTATCAGTTAGATGTTGATCCTGGGATTCTAAGCCCAAAAAAGATTTGTTGAACCCAACAAACACTCAGATCATAAGCCTGAAGTTGCAGACTTCACATTCTGTAGAATAAGGCTAGTCTAAACTTCACAAACAATTGACTCAGAATTGAGACCCCAAAGAAACTAACAAAACCCAAATTACACCCTCCACTAAAAACTCTCAATTACAGAAGACACCTATTTTTAAGTAATGCAATGAGATATAAGTTGAAAAATCCAAAGCATCAAGTTATTCAGACAAACTTGACAATTATTATGTGTCTGATAAAAAAAAAAAAAAACCCTGAAGGCCATGTTTAAACCCACTTCTAGACTTATGCAAAATAGGTCTAACTGAAACCCAACATAAAACTTTAAAAACAAATCATGAAACCCTAAATTTATCCTCAAACTTAACCATCTCAACTTTTGTGTGTGAATGAAACCCTTGTAATCAGCATTTTGATGTGAAATTCACTCATTGAGCTTGATTGCATCATTAATATACATCATTCCTCAAATGGCAACTCTACTCATCTACAAGTTTAGTGGTGTACATAAACATGCATGTATGTGTTGGGGGACAAAAGCAGTAATAGACCTTTTTCACAAGCCTATATTGTGTCATGTTTTATAAACCACAATTTTGTTTGGTAAGATTATTCTTAAATTCGGAAGGTTCTCTTACTTTTTGTTAATGATTCTTTTTATTTTTTTACTTCTTTATGGAATAAAGCCATCTAAAATCCACAAACAGAAACTAATTATACTCTAGAACCATAGATTGGTGTAGATGAGGTACCTTTACTGCATAATGCTCACATAAATAGTGCATGGATAGAAGCTGTTGAAGTAAGGAAGACAGATTTCATCATCTCAAATGGATGAGAAGAGAAAAAGGGGGTGGGGCTTCATTGCTCATCGTGCTACCATTGTGAGGAGCAATGAAGCCCCACCCATGTGTGTAAGTCACCAAAGATTTATGTAATGTAAAAGTGTGAGGAGGAAATTGAGGATAAAGGCAAAGAGGTTTATTTTGATTTAGTGGAAGTGCAAGACACCAAGCTAGGATAAAGAAGGCACTCCCAGCCCTAAAACTATGAGACTACATGGAAAAATTGGTGGGGATATGGTGATTAGTGAAGGGTACTGCCAGGGCGTGACTACTAAAATACAAGGTACTCAATTCTCAATTCCCTTTTATTTGTTGGCTTTAGGAGGATGTGATGTAGTGTTAGGGATTAATTGGCTTGAGACTTTGGGTATCATCATTTGTAATTTCTCCAAGCTGACCATTGGGTTTATGTGGAAGGGAAAGGAGGTGGAGTTATTGGGGTTGAAACTGGGTCCATCCTCTTTTGAGGAAGACAATAAAATAATGACTAATAGTATGAACAGTAGCAAGTGAGTTTAATTACAATTTTGTGGAATGGAAGATTAAGGCCAACTGTCCTGTGTAGCAAAAACACCCCTAGATAGCAAAATAAACCAACTACCACAACAATTTAAGATGGTGTTTAAGGAGCCAGTTGGGCTACCCCCTATGAGAAACTAGGATTACAAGATCATACTTAAAAAAGGAACCCCTCCTATATCTACGAGACCCTACCAATATCCTTTTTACCAAAAGGCAAAATTGAACGAATTATGACAGAATTACTGAAATCTTGAATGATTAGGCTGAGTTCTAGCTCATTCTCCTCACTTGTCCTATTGGTCCATAAGGCAGATGTATGTTGGCACCTATGTGTGGACTATGGGGCCCTAAATCAAAAGACAATTAAAGACAAATTTTCAATCCCAGTTGTTGATGAGTTTTTAGACGAGCTACATGGTTCAGTTATCTTTCCAAAGTTGGATTTACGATCCAAATACCACCATATCAGAGTGGTTCCCGAGAATATACCCAAAACGGCCTTTTGCACCCACGAAGGCCATTACAAGTTTTTGGTGATGCCCTTTAGGCTCACCAATGCACCTTCAACATTCCATGGGTTAATGAACGAGGTTTTCAATCCATTTTTTAGGAAAATTGTTCCCCTCCTCCCCCCCTCCCCTTTTTTTTATAACAACTTGGTGTATAGTTGCAGTTTGGAAGATCATCTAAGCCATCTTAAACAAGTTTTGGAAACCTTAATAAAGAACCAGTTGTATGCAAAAATGTCAAAATGCAAATTTGGGATCCATGAGGTGGAGTATTTAGGGCATGGAGTGTCGAGGGAAGGGGTAAAGGCTAATCCTAGTAAGGTGGTGTCGATGATAGATTGGCCAGTTCCAATTACCTTGAAGGCATTGAGGGGTTTTCTTGGCCTAACAAGCTACTACAGGAAACTTATTAGAAACTATGGGTTGATAGTTGCCCCTCTAACAGCCCTTTTGAAGAAAAATGCATTTGCTTAGAACCAACAAGCTAGTGGGACATTCCAGCCATTGAAGAAGGCAGTCTCCCAACCACCTGTTTCGAAGCTTCCTGACTTCACATAGACATTCACAATAGAATGTGATGCTAGTGGGTGCGGTGTAGGGGCAATTCTTATATAGGCTGGGCAGCCCATTTCTTATTTCAGTAAGGCCTTAAAAGGGAAGGCTTTGGCCTTGGCTACCTATGAAAGAGAGCTGTTAGCCCTAGTGGCAGTTGTGCAAAGGTGGAGGCCTTACTTATTGGGCCAATCTTTTATTGTAAAAATAGATTAGCAAGCCCTAAAGTTCTTGTTAGAACAAAAAGTGGGAACTACGACACAACAAAAGTGGGTGACTAAGCTCATGGGGTACTACTTCAAGATTGACTTTAAAAAGGAAAGAGAAAATAAGGTAGCGCATGCCCTTTCTAGAAAGTATGAAGAGGGAAGGGAAAATAAGGTGGCACATGATCTCTCTAGACAGTATGAGGGGGAAGAAGGGGTGCTAGCCATTATTTCATTTCCAACACCAGATTGGACCGAGGAGCTTAAGCTGAGCTATTCCACCTTTCCCGAGCTACTAGAATTACTCACCAAATTCCAGGCTAAGAAAGAGGTACCTAAGGGGCATACACTACATCAGGGGCTGATCTTAAAGAAATGGAGATTTGTGATTAACCTAAGCTCTCATTTCAAGGAAAATGTGCTGCAATTTATATACAACAGTCCACAGGCAGGCCACTCAGGTTTTTTAAAGACCTATCATAGGGCTAAAAAGGAATTTTTATTTTAAAGCATGGCATGAAAGGGGATATCAAGGAACTGGTCAGAAATTGTGAAGTATGTCAGGTTAATAAGCACGAGAACCTCTGCCCAACAAGTCTCTTACAACCCCTTCCCACTCCAAATCAAGCTTGGGAAGAGATCTCCATGGATTTTGTGGATGGTCTTCCCTTATTTCAAAGAGCTAATGTCATTTTAGTATTCATTGATAGGTTCACTAAATATAGTCATGAAATGACCTTATCACATTCATACACAGCAACTGGAGTGGCACAAGTTTTCTTAAAGGAAGTGTTCATGCTACACGAGTTCCCGAAGGCCATCATCTCTGATAGAGATCCAACATTCCTTAGTTCCTTCTAGAAGGTACTTTTCTCACTAGAGGGAACCTCCTTAAACTATAGCTCAGCATACCATCTGCAGAGTGATTGTCAAACTATGGTACTGAACAAGGCAGTGGAGGGGTATCTAAGGTGCTATGCGGGGATTAAACCTCGATGGTGAGCCCAGTGGCTTCATCTTGCCAAATGATGGTATAATACCTCATACCACACATCTGCCAAGATGTTACCTTTCGAGGCTCTCTACGGCTACCAGTCACCTAAGCTAGCTACTTACATTTCAAGAACAACCTTTAATGACACAGCAGACAAGATGCTTAGAACTTGAGAACATATCAAGTAGATTGTCAAGGAAAATTTGAACTTTGCACAACAACAAATGAAGAAATACTAAGTTCAACAAAGAACTAAAAGGGAATTTAACACAAGGGACTAGGTGTACCTTAAGTTACAACCTTATTGTCAGAAGACAATGGCGATGAGACCACTTGAAGCTTTCTCCCAGGTTCTACGGGCCCTTCAAAGTGGTCTAACGAGTTGGGGTGGTGGCCTACTGCCTGGATCTACCACTGGAGTCACGGGTTCATCCCGTATTTCACGTGTCATGCCTCAGATGGAAGCTAGGAACTTAGGTACAAGCACTCCCTTCTTTGCCTCAAGTCAACAAAGCCAACGAGGTGCTACCAAAACCCAAGGCCATGCTGGATCGCTGTCTCAAACACCATGGAAGTAGAGCTCAGACCAAAATACTTGTGAAGTGGATTGTGGCTTCTGTCGAGGAGAACACTTGGGAGTCGTTGAAGAAGCTTCAAGAATCTTACCCACACCTTGTGGGCAAAGTTTTTTTAAGTGGGTGGGCTTGTTATAAAGCCCATGTGAGTTGGGCCACATCAAGGAGAGCTCAGTTGGGCCAAGAAGGAATCGTGAAGATGGGCTTTGAAGTGGTGCACGGGAAGAGGCTTAAGATCAGTGAATAAACGCAGCGCTTAAGTTCAAGAAGATAGCTTTTGCCTTATTAGAGTGTTTTACTATTTTACCCTTTTGGTTTCAGTTATAGCTTTCCATGTGTAATAACATAATTGGTAGAGTTTGTTACCTGTTCGGGGAATATATGGGGGAAACGAGAGAATACTTGGGGCATGAAAGTTGTTATGTGAATTTGTCTATTCATTTTGGGAGGTTGGGTGTGCCTCAAACGATACCCATTTATCAATAGAATTTTCCAGAGTTCAATTTGTGTTCTTACAATTGCTTGCAAAAGAAAATTGGAAGTTCATTTCACAAAATCTGTAGGAGAGTAAGAGGAAGTGCAAGGGTCTATTGAGAGGAAAAAAATCTGAATGTGAGAAAGAAACAAAAAGAAAACTGTCGAGACATGATAAAGGTGGAATCAGGGAGAGAAAACAGGGTAGAAAGAGTCGGGGTTGAGGGGAGGAAGTAGAAACTGAAGAGAGGGGTATACTTACCCAAAACGACACCATCTTCTGCTCGTGTCCTCCACTGGCATAGGGCTCTTCATGATGGCCTGGCCTAGGCCTTACCCAAGTGCTACATTTATAATTTTTACTCACATAATAATAAGTGATAAGACTTGTCAGTTATTGACATGTTGAAAATTATAAAATTTAAAACTCAAAGTTTGAATTGAAAAAAAAACTAATAAAAATAATTTTTTACTCAAAACGTATAATATTGTGTATAAAATTATAAATACACTTAACACTACTCAAAATATAGATTGATAATATAAAGAGTAATGTTGGATACAGTCTCTAAACGTATAAATTTTATATATTAGTATTTTTTTTAAAAGTAAAATTTATTATTAAAAAATAATTTTTTATATAATTTTTTTTTTTTCAAAGATAGGACTGCATAAGAAAGGAAATGCTGGGCGCTACGGCCGTTCAGGGGCCTTCGATCGATAAAATTAAATTTTAAGAGAAGAAATGAAATAAATATAGGATCCCGGTTATATGTATTAGCATTTTTTTTTTTTAAATAAGCATTTGATTGAATTAAAAACAATGTTGAAATCTGTTCTGATTTTGAAATCCGGAAATCGGGTTTTCAGTGTACTGTACTTTCCCCCTTTCATCAATGTTCAGGCTGGGGAAAGTGGGAAACCCACCCGCATTAAATGGCCCCAGAAACTTCATAATTTAATTTCTATACAGTGTATACACCCCTGATCTTATAATTCTTATACTTGTTATATGAAAAATATTAGATTTAATAATATGAACTTTAATATTAAGTTTCTTAATATGGATGCCACGGTCAAACAGACATGATTATATAATTAGCTTTCTTTTTTTTGTTCAAATGATTGATTATATATATATACAAATTAAAATAGTTGAGATTTATCCTCAAGATTTCACTGAAGAAGAAAAATATATATATATTTTAGATTTCAAGAATAACATAATGAATTTGAATAATGCTACATATATTTATTTTTGCTTATTTTTTATATATTTCACTGATCTGATTGGCACAATAAAATACAAAAAAGAGTACAAAAAGTGATTACACATAGAATTTTTGTATAAACTTATATTCCAAAATATATAGATTTTATATATATGTAGTTTGTAAAAACAAGTAGACAAATCAAAATGGAAGATGAGTTTTTGAAAGATCATTTGATTGTTTATAATAAGAAATCATTGTTAAAAGTTTCACTATATATATATAGAAGATAACGGAAGATCAATTTCATCCCAATTAAAACTATCGTAGGTCAAGCATAATTTGAAGAAAATCATGAGTTTCTTTTTGGAATTTTAATACAAAAACTAGGTTTTGTATTAAAAAAAAAAAAAAAAGTTCTTTTAAAAACATGCAAATTAAAAGGGTACCATATAATATATATATATATATATATATAGGTGGCTAGATTAATGCAGGTCTCCAACACATAAGATCCTAGCTATTTCTGCCCTTGTTAATGACTATGTCATATGCGTATTACTGATGGAACTAGGGAGTAATTAATTAGGATAATAAGCTTTAAATTAAGTAACTGTATTTAATTAAAAAATGAGTGTACAACCCTAAATATATATGGAATTAAGAAGCACTAAATGAATTAAATATCACTTATGTGTATATATATATGACCGATTAGCAGATATTATTGTGAGTTATTATGACAAGAAAATTAAAAGAGTGATTAGGTACCGTGGTCCCGTAAATTATTGGAGAGGGCAGATGCTCAACTTGTGAACATGCATTTAGATCAGATGGTTACTGAAAGAGGTAAGGAAAAAAAAAAAATGATTGATATTTGTGTCGGCAAAAGGGGATAAGCAGCTACATGGGGGACCTGAGAATCTTTGAACCTCTTTGTGTATGTATATATATAGTATAGATACTAGAAATATAAGGAATCTGTCCATGGAAGATGATGATTCTCTTTAGGAACTTTACTCGTTATTGGTGGTCCCTGGCAGCTTATTCGAACGAGATAGATAGATCTTTATTCTTTCAAAATTTTTTGGGAATGATTTATTTATTTGTTGGATGTTGAGATAATTTTAAATGATTTATAAAAAATAAAAAAGTAATAATAAATAATTTATAAATAATAGTAAATTATTTGTGAAAAGTAACCAAACACAGTGTTAACAACTAATATATATATACACATATATGTGTGTGTAAAGATCTCACATGCATCGAGTAATAAGAATAATGTTACCTGGCTATCTGAACTTATCGCTCAAATGATTTTTTTGACATGATACCACTATATGATGTTACATGATTTATTAAAAAATTAAAAACACAAACACAAAATGAACAGAAAAAACCTAGAGTTTCGAACACCATTTTTGTTTAAATATATGTTTTTGAAGCAATTTATATATAGAATCTGTAATATATATATCAATTTTGATATTTTTATTATAAAAAATGATAGTATAACTATTAAATATATCTATTAAATATGTTCACTCGTATATTTTTATTTTTTTAATAATTAAGAAAGTGACTATTAGTAAATTTATATATATATTTCTATTCTTTATTAATAATTAAGGATGTTTAAAAAATAATTAATAAAAAAAAATTCATTTATACTAATGTGCACATTTAATAGTTACCCTTAGACTGTCCCTCTATTGTCGGTAGTAGTATTTATTTGATGTCTATCCGTTTCTTTATTGCATTTGCATAAGATGAATTGAATCAGTACGTACATTATTAGGTCATTGATATATGGTTGCACGTACGTTTCACCATGTTTTATTAACTTAATTGATATAAAATTCAAGTACATGAATAAGTTAATACTATCTACATAATTTTAATTAAACAAAGGAACTCTCATTCGAGAAATAAAATTCAAATTTCATTGTCTTGGAAAGATCGACTCACGCGCGCCGTAAGTTGCTAGGATCGATTATCATCAACGTACATAAAACTACAAAATCTTCATCTTTATTGATGATTTGTCTGTGTGTATGTAAAACCTCGAATCAAATGCATGCAGTAACCTAAACAAGGCTTGAAAACGAAGATGCGCTCATGCATGAGAGGGATCGAGAACTTAACGTACCATGCTGGATGGTCATGTTCAAATGCTAGCCAAACAAATTAAATGAAGGATAATACTAGTCCCACTGGGAGCTACTGCTAGGACTAGTTTAATTTTTTTTTTCTTTTTACTTCGTAATTAAAGAAATATTCTTTACTGATATTGTGAATTTTTTTATAAAATAAATATTTAAAAATGTTAAAAAAATACATATAAAGAAAGTCAAAAAAAATAAAAATAAAAATAAGTAACGGTAACTCCTAGCTAGTGCCACCTTTAAATGTATTGTTTGCCGTACGTCGACCCAACTAATTTAAGATAAACAACAGAGTACCACTCGAATGCAAGCTATTTCTTTTTTTTAACCAAAGAATCACATGCTTTTGAATATGAATAAAGAGGTTTGCTACGGATCAGTCACTATTTACAGCTGATCCGTATCATACCTTACGTGTAATTTTTTTTTTGTTTATTTTTTTAAAATATAAGACCGACGTGCATCCCCTCCCCCTATCTGATTCCCTTTCTCAACTCACCCAACTCCGCCGTGCGCTACCTGCAGTCACCTGCCACCACCATCGGCTCCCCCTCACGCCGGCCAACTTCAAACCTCCACGGAAGCCCCACCGCGTAGCACCCTCTCTCAACCCGAAATGGGTTCTCCTACACGATTTGTTGCTACTATCGCCGTCGTCGTCAGCCTCCAGCCCCACCGTCGAGCACCACCAAGCGCTTGACCTCACCCCTAGCCACTGTCAAGCTTCTATAGCATGGTAGCCCTCTCCCTCTCATTCTCGAAATGGGTTTCGCCCACACGAGTTTTGCCCCTTACCCCGCTGTATGCCGCCACCCACGACTTCCAGCCTCCCTCCTCTGAATTGAAATGGAACTCAAATTTGGCGTGTGAACAAGCTAGGTCTCCTCCTCTGAAAAGAGAAGAGAAGGAAATAAATGTCCTATCACAACCTCTATCATTCACTTTGCAAAGGAATTGAGAATCGCTATCCGGAAAAATTATTTTAGAATAAGAAAATAATATAGTGTTCATCAATTTTCAGAATCCCAATTTGAAAAGACCTCATAATTTTATTATATTTCAACAGCATAGCATCCATGGTACAAGAGCGTCTGTGGTCTGTACAAAAAAGTTAACCAGATGATTTTTCATTCGTATGAGGAGATTCGGGAGGTGCAGTTTCTGGGAGAGGATGAGCAAGACGAAGGGGAGAGTGGGCTGAGAGTGCTAGTGGGGGGATGTTGACGACGGAATGGGGAAATGGGGGAGTGAGCAGAAAACGGAATGCTGGGGAGAGAGGACTGTTTCTCAAAAATCAAATGTGCGTTCGATTGGGGATCGGAAAGCTTGGGAACGGAAAGCTGTGGATAATTTCATCATTACACCAGCGCCACGTATAGTGTGCATTCGGCTGATCCCAAATAGGAGCTACTCCTAATATTCTCTCATGAATAAATATAGTTTGCTCACTCAAGTATACTGCTTATAAAAGAAAAATTATATTATTTTTATTTAATAATTAAAGAAGTTATTTTTTATATATTAGTATATTTTTTTATTTTTTAAAATTATTTAAATATATTAAAAATATGAAAAGAAAAATGAAAAAAAAAGTTCAATAGTGAACTAGCGGTAAAGTTTGAGCAATACTACACATGCGGCAGAATAGCACTGCTCTTTGAATATTGCATTTATAAATTTCGGATGACATTAAATTTAATAAAAAATTCTGCCATTTAAATAAAAAGAAGTCTTTTTTGTGTTCTTTTCTTGAAAAATTCTAGACACAGTTATGAATTGTGTAAGTACCATATAATCCTTTTGAAAAAAATAAAATTTAGTATTAAAATATATATTTTTTTTATAAATCTCACATTTATTTATTTAAAAAATAATAATCTCCTCTTGTTAAATTTATAACTGCATATATTATTTCCCTATTTCCCGGTTATCCTTCCTCTCCTTTTTATCGCCTTTTGAAACTCACCTGTAAGGCTGTAGGAGCGGTGACTTGCAAGGCGCTACTAGTCAGGTTGGAGTTAGCCAACTTTTATATTCTCTTTGTTTTTATGTTTTTGTTTAGGGTTTGTACAGGTACGTACCTCTTGTATTGCCACCTCCACATAAATCTTGCTGTTGATGTCTGTTATTATTTTGCATGATTATACCCCACTGTAGTTATTATAATTTTTGTTGTTGTTATATGCGTTTTTTAAAGAAGAGATTCGTCATCACTGCAAGAAAGCAATGGGCACGGGGAGTCGGGACCTCATCCTCTCCTTTGGCCAAAATGACAAATGAGGGAATAGAAGAAACTGTCACCTACCCACTGGTAATCAGTGATGTTTTATTTTATTTCTTCATTAACATCTAATGGAGGACTAAAAAATTCGTGATACCTTGGGAAATCAAAGATGAGAGAAGTCAAGAAATGTAGATCCGAGAGTGAGGTCTGGATGCATTCCATGAATTTCAACCAGTAAAACAAAAGGGGATCTCTAATTAAAGAGGACCAAATAAGCATGCATGACTGTGTTGTCATAAAACTCTTAATAAATATTGAAAATTGGCAAGAGATGTTGCAGAAGTAGCAAAAGAAGATAGGAACGCATGAAGATTGGTACCTAATTCATTCACTTTTCATTTTCCTGATGCAGATGCATTCGTTTGCCAAAATACAAATTCTACTCGACTACCTGCAGACAAAATCTCAGAGGCCGCCAATCCCTTTTCATCCTCTCCTGAAAAACATTCTAAAAAGGGCAGCTCTGACCCTTTTCAAGGCATTTTCCACTCGCCCCAGTACATCACACACTCTATTACTAGCAAGAATTAAACTTGGAAACAGAAAAACAAAGATTACGTGGGAACCTTGTCTCAGAATGATGATAATTTGATGGTGGTAATGGCACAATATGATGATGATGATGATGGATCGTGTGGTACGTTGTAGTAGTGGTGAGCAAGCTACTCCAGGAAACCCGTTTTTGTCAAGATGGCATTCCTCACTTTGCTAAGATCTCTTCCTTTGAGTGTCCTTCCAACACCTTCACACACAGAGAAGGATGAAATCTGGCTCCTTGCAAGCTTCCTAGCAATCCATTCATGTGGAGGGACCATATCACCATCATCATTATCATCAGCCTCATAATCACCAACACCATGATACTCAACATTATCATTAGATACACCATTGCCAGTACCATCCCCATCATCCCCCCATGAAGCATCCCTAGAACCCATTTTAGCACCTTTCCCATAAATCTTGGACCAATCTGGAATGTCCATGGGAGCAGAAGATTGTTGAACCACTTTGGCTTCATGGGTTGTTGGAGTGTTAACCCTTGGGATCATCCTTGGGACAGAAGGGAGGCGCCATGCAGAAGAACCGGAGGAGTAGTCTTTGGATTTCCCCATCATCTTGCAACCAGAATCTTCCCTCTCCTTAATAAAACCCCACACATCTTCTTCTACAAAATCCTCATCTCTAGTTGTGGTCCCACCAAAACCAATGGTCTTACCCATGGTACCATTCCAGTCTGTCATTGCTAGTCGCTCTAAGACCCCTGAAAAGCTCAAATAAGATGAGCACGAGAGAGAGAGAGAGAGAGAGAGAGAGAGAGAGAGTTGCGTGGCAATATTAAGTAACAATTTCTGGTTGATAATGAGATAAATCTGATATTTTTTTCCTTGGGAATAGGAAGGAAGAAAGGGGGAAGAGAATAATATCAGGAATCTACCTTGCCTTTGTTTCAATACCCTCCAAAAGAATCAAGGCTTTTCACAGATTTCTCAAATTGTTACTGTGCGTAACCCAAAAAACCAACCAAGACAATCCAAGAGAAGCTGTGGAAACCCTTTTCCCCGGCTTGAATACCTCCAAAGAAGATCACAGATATCAAGGGCCTCAGATTCAGAATGGTACCCTGCAGTAACAGAGAGCAAAAAGACAACAAAGGCAGATGTACTGCGGCCTATCATAAAATCTCAAATGGAAAAGAAAAGCAAAAGAAAATGACTTCTGTTGATAATAATCTCAGTTCCCCTATATTTCTAACTTCTTACCTGGAAATGCCACTGTGAGGTGGCTTTATTACAAAAATCCAAAAGCCCACAGAATAGAGGAGCCAGAGCAAGCAAATTAAAGAATAAGGGCCGAGGAACAAGAAAAAAAAAAAAAAAAAGAGCAGGAGAAAGAAGGAAAAGGAGGAGAAGAAGGAAAAGGAGGTGTTGTGGCATTGAGCAAACCCAGGAGCCGAGTCTAATCAGAACTTTTCTTTTACCACATATAGAAATAGTCGGTTGGATAGAAGAGACTTCGTATGATATCTATAAATTCTCTGTTCTTTTACTATTCTCTTTCTTTTAAAATATTTCCGATGTGAATAGTGAATACGTATATATATATATCAAGCTTAAGAAAAAAGCCTGGCTTTTGATTGGGAAAGGTGGAGAAGAACGATTGGTCTGACCAAACGTCTCATGGCGTGTGTGGAAGTGTGAAACAACTTTTTTTTAAGGATGCCTAGGAGGGGGTTCTTAAGGAGTAAAGGCACTGGTTGGGTAATGGTTGATATTGCCTTGAGAAATGTGGCGGGCTGCTTTGGCGAGAGGAGGATTTAACCGTGACTGAAACTTTTACTGCATCTCTTGCTTCATACTTCAATGCTTCCTGGGTTTTGGGGATTATTGCACACAGGGGGATAGAGAGAAAGAGAGAGAGAGAGAGTTGTGAATCGGGTGCAGCAATATAGGTCAGGAGGAGTGGGAGGGTGAGGAGTCTTCTCAGAACTCAAATCGTGTGTGTCTGTTGGACAATGACCCGAGAGGGCTGTGTGGGTCAACGCTTCTTTTGGGTTCATGCAGAGAGCTCTTATGACATACCACATACGAGTATTTATCCACTTCATTTGTATTATTATTATTTTTTAATTTGAATTGAGGAAGGGAAAAATGTTCCTTTTCCAAACATATCAAAACTATTCGGATCTCAATATTGTAACGTTTTCCAAGCTCTTAGTCAGGAGTTAAACCGTGCTGACGGATTGTATTTATATCCCGTTGAAATATATATATATATATTATACTATATATAAGTCAATTCAAACACAATTCGTTAAATTTATTATGTCAAAATCTCAAATTCTAATAAGATCTATTGACATAACGGGTCGATTTAACCTAATTCAACCAATTTATGTAAATAGGTTGAACAGATCCGAAATTAACTCGTTTGACTTGATTAAGTTTAACATAATTTTATATAAATATTAAAATCGCAATATCTATAAAAAAAATTATAAAACTAACTACAAATCTAAAATTACAATATAAATAATAAGAATATCAAAATTAAAATCTCAACAATTTTATTTTTAGGTAAAGGGTATAATTCAACTTTACAAATTAACCCATTATCAACTCGTTAAGCAATTGTGTTTCAACAGGTCGATCCGTTTTGACCCAAATCTATAAAGACTAAACTCAAACATGTTATTATTGTATCGTGTTCATGTTAACGAGTTATGTTACACATTATCATCTCTTGTCTTGGTCTTCAAAATCCAATAGTTAAAACATGCATATCCTTTTTATTTTTATTTTTTTGCTCAAAACCCTTCATACTGAATTTAATTACAGGTGTCAAATCGTGTTAACGGGTCGTGTTCGTATCGTGTCAAAGCATGTATATTATACTATATAACTCAACTTTAAACCAACCCGTTAAACATATCGTGTCAAAATCTCAAACCCTAACATGACCCGTTAACATAATGAGTCGTGTCGTGTCAACTCGTTTTGACCTATTAGTGAATATTATGAAATAGGTTAACACGATACAACACGACCCGTTTTAAATTGTTTATGTAAATGAGTTGAATAAGCTCGAAATTAACCAGTTTAACTTGATTAAATTTACCATAATTTTATGTAAATTTTAAAATTACGATATTTATAAAAATTATAAAACTAACTATAAATGCAAAATTACAATCCAAATAATAAAAATATCAAAATTGAAATTCTAACAATTTTACTTTGAGGTATAAGGATATAATTTTAATTTTAATTTTTTTAATGTGTCATAACGGGTTGACTCATTATCAATCCGTTAAGCAATCGTGTCTTAACGAGTCAATCCGTTTTAACCCGAACCTATTAAGATTAAACCTTAACCTGCTATTATCATGTCGTATTTATATTAGATTAACGGATTATGTAATATATTGACATGTTACAGCATCAAGATCAAGCATCGACACAGATGGCACTTAATATTGGCAAGCAAATTAATGGGATATAGATGGTCTAAAGTCTATACTCATAATCATTATTCCATACAATTATTAGTACGAATATATGACTATATTTATGTATAGTAAAACAGATTTAACCAATTCAACCCAAAAAATGTTAAGAGTTGAGTTTTAACACACCATTATTTTATCTTTATTCTCCTGTCATGTCAGTTTTTCAATAAAAAAGACACTATCCAATTGTTTTTTTTTTTAAATTATTCTTAATTATGATGGCGAATTAATATCATAATTACAGTTCAAATACATTAATTTATAGTTACAATAAATATAATAAAGAATTAACTTTCATAAATCAATAATAAAAAACATGAACTAAGCTAATCATCCACATAATCCAAATGATACGCCATGATAAAATATAAATTAACCTAAAGAATTTTAATAATATTACACCTGACGATCGTACTATATTATATATTAATCTATCTCAATACTAATGAATTAAGCACCTAACTTACTTTGCTTTACCGTAATATAATGTATACTTGCACGACATCTTTCTCGGATAAGTTTCTGAATCAGAAAATTAAGTAGTAGTAAAATGGTATGTACCCATTTCTTGATTTGTTATACATCATATGCTACACTTTTTAGCAACATTTTTATTGTATTTAGATGGTTTGTCACTACCAAAGAAACATATGTTCCCATGAAGATGGCATAAAAAAAAAATTAGGTCATGTCTCTTGTGGTTTAAGAAACTGAGGTTTTACAGCGTGCCATGCATTTTTTTTTTTTTGGTGGCAGTCGGAAAAAGATGGAGCAAGTTGGCTCGGAGATTGGTAGTACTAGTATCGAAGAATTGTTACATTAATTCTGAATATGTTTGTACTGACTACTGATCATAGGGTCTGTGGTTGGAAAAGTGTCAGTTTAATTCCATTTACATGAATTTTACTGATCATAGGGTCTGTGGTTGGTAAGTAGCCATCTCAGACCTGTTTGATCTCTCTCTAGCTAGCTAGCTATCTCATTCAGCCTTTCTACTTCTAGAACTATTAAAGATCGAGATCATTTTCCAAAGGACAATGCTATGCGACTAACAAATATGTTCATATAAATGTGTATATTATTATACATGAATTTTTTTTTATTTTTCTTTAATTATTTTTTAAATATCCTTAATTATTAAGAAATAAATAAATAAAAATAGGTCATTTTCTTAACTATTAAAAAAAATATAAGTGGACACATACAATGAACATATTTAATAATCATACAATTTTTTTTTTTTTTAGAAAATAAGTACGTGTATATATAACTAATAAAATCAACCAAACAGTATAGGATTTGTTTAGGGAAAGATGTGAAGAAATCCAGCTTGGTTTGGAATAACCATTTTGTAATGGAATTAATATTTATGTAGGCTTCAGTAAGCAGAATGCTTTTTGTTTATTTATTATTTTATCTTGTAGAATGCTTTCAAATATTTTGTTGAAATAGATTTAGGAATTGTTTGCGGTTACGTTAAGAATTTTAAAAACTACTGCTTAAATAGTTTTAAAAACCCTTTTAATGAAAAAATTAAGTTATTTGAGGATGTTTGTACTCTTTCGAATAATTCGGAATATAGTTCAAATTTTAAAAAGATTGTTAATGAACGAAAATATTCATACAACTTTAAAATAATTACAACTTTTAAACTTTTAAAAATATGATCATAATTTTTAAAAAATCAAATGAACTTAATTTCTATTTTAAAAAACATATTTTTTTAAATTTATTTCCAAATTAATGTAATATTTTTTTAAGTGCTTTAAATATATATAATTACGAAATAGTAAATAATTTTTTAATAATATAACTTATTATTTAAAAT
Organism: Carya illinoinensis; assembly: GCF_018687715.1. NCBI lineage: Eukaryota > Viridiplantae > Streptophyta > Magnoliopsida > Fagales > Juglandaceae > Carya > Carya illinoinensis. Next base: position 10,331,006 of record NC_056760.1, on the reverse strand, counting down.
ATAAATTATAAACCATAAAATTATAAGTTATATTTTCCCCCACAATCTTAAATATTCACTTGTTGTAAAAATTAGTTGCGGTTGGATGCATGTTACTAGGGGTGGTTCAAGAAAGTCGGACTTTGCAGGGAGCATATTGAATAGATAAACAAATGACGTGGATTCCACGTAAACGTTTAATGATTTATCTCTCCCTTTGCACTGTATTATCATATTTGGTTAAAAATTTGAGAGAATTTCTAGCATGCCATGATTCACTAAGTCACTTACAACATTTCAATTTGAAGTGTATAATTATGTGTATGGAGATATAATCAACTTAAAACAGTCTTTTGATCATTGAATGAAGAACACATTTCTATTTTCTTCCATCCAAAAAGGATCTTCTTGATGAACAACTTGATAAAGAGTAGCACACAAAGAGCCCTTTTATCCTACTTTTATCATTTTAGCCTTTTTTTTTATTTAAATGTTAAAGGTTGAACCCCTCAAGCCCATGCAATATAGCATTTTTTCTTTTCTCCCATTTGTCAAAGTCACAAGTCTCTCATTTGCATAGGTGTTGGTCGCTTCAATGCCAACCAAGGATGAAGGAACTTTGGTGGCCATTACGTCAAGATAGACTGAGGATGGATCTCTTTGCATTATGAATCTCTCTTTGGTTGCACAAAGATGTGACCTTTTCCCCAAATTTCTAAACACCAGATACCAACTTACAATCCTCTTTATTCTCAAAACTTACCGTTTTGACATTGACCATTAATGATCAATAAATTACTGCTTAGAACAAAGATACTTACATTAAGATAACCTATAATTATTATATGCAACACAAAAATAGATTAAACATTTTAAGCTCTACAACGTGTAACCTTGCATTATTTTGGCTATTCTGAATTATGTGCAACTTGATAAACTTTTTAAGGAGGAAAATTAACACATTATACATACCATGAAACCTGTACAAAAAGCTTGAAAGAGCACGGAATTGCATCTCTCTCCATGTATAATCAATTTCTTGTTTCACTTGCGTGCTCTATGGTAAAGCTTTATGTTGTCATGAGCAGGCCGGTTCCAAGACTAGTCTTGCTCCATCACTATCTTGCATAATGAGTTAAATCAGTCCCGACTTTCATACCAAGCAGAGAGTGCTCTGAAAAACCATTGGTAAGTGGAAATCCCATGAAGAAATAAAAAAGAATAAATGTTTAACACCCAGGCCCACAGGAAAGCCTACCAGCCTATAAAACGGCGTTGTGTTGGTGAGTGAAATTTTCCTCTCTTTTCCCTCCTCTTCTTCCCCGACGGTTATCACCTCCCCATGTTTCTATCCACAACGTCGCTTCTCTCCCCATTTTACTATGCCCACTTTATTCACACTCAATTTCTCTCAACTCTCATAGATTTTCTTCTCTCTCTGTGTCTCTCTCTGTGGTGCCATTTGTCACCACCACAAGCCACCATCTTCTCTTCCCTTCACGCTGTGACCATTGCCCTCTGATGTTGTTCCAAGCCGCAACACCTCCACCAAGAGCCACCATCACTTTTGCCAACCCACGGATGAGTAAGCTACCCTTGATCACTCACGGCAAGCCATAAGCTGCATTTGGAGTAATTTTGGAGCATGGGTGAGATAAGTTAAGCATAGTGGGTTAAGCATAAAAGGTTTCTATAAGTATGTGGCTATATGCGAATTTTATCAAATAATTTTGTTGTGTTCTGATTGCTTAGTGTTTTAGGAGCAGGTTGATTATATTAAGGTAGTTGGTTTGAAATAATAAATTTTTATGTCATTGAGAATTTGGAGTTTGTAAATATATTGTTGGAATGTGAGTTAAGTAACATGAAGTAACTCTCCGACCAATCCAAGAGCAGGACGTTATAATTGGTATTAGAGACATGTTTAAGGTTCTGCAGACTATAATATTGAGTTTGATGAAATTTAAGGTTTGAGATTCCGTAGACTTGATGGATTGAGGTTTTTTTTTTAGATTTTGAGGTTTGAGGTTTTGTAGACTATAATATATGTGGTTTTGGGTATTTGTGAGATTTAGGAAATAATTTTCAGATTTGACGTGTAGACATTTGCGGATTGCAAGAGATGACTTTGTTGATCTTTGAGGTTTTAGAATCTACAGGTGTTAAGGAATGTGTCCTACAAAATCTGAGGTTTTAGATTCGCCTAGTTTTAAGAAATGATTGTTATGACATTAGATTCTGTGGACTCTAAGAAATGATTCTTTTTAGATTAAAGTTATAGATTATACAAAGTTCTAAAAATGATTTTTGGGAAAAATATAGTTACAAGTATAATTATGCACTAATCTGCACACCAATTTGATGTGATTAGTCAAAAAATAAATTTTATTTAAAATAATGTTAATTTAAATTTTAAATATGAATGAATCAGTATTAATACGCAGATTAGTACATGACTTTACTTGTATGTAGTAAAATTCTTATTTTTGTAGGTGCTCAGGACATAGTTCCAGCAAACCATTGGAAATGATTGAATTGTTTTGATAGGTGTTAGGTATTGTAAAGCTATGTGGAGTATCGAATTAGGTAGATTAGCCTTTATTCAAGTTAGTTTTGATTATGACTAGACCTTATAAGTGGTCGTTGAGATTGATGTTGGTTGCCACAAGTTTAAATGCCAGTTAGAATTGAGGTGCTGAGTTTCTAAATATACGCTCTCGGGTTGAATTTATAGATGCGTTTATTTATTTGGTTGTTTAATTTTAATTTTAAACAAAAATTTCATGTGTAGTTATTTTTGTGCAATCTACTAATGTAAATAACTATTTTGACTAATTATATCAATGGAGTGCATAAAAAGTATACAAAAGTAATTGCACGTAACAAAACTCTAAAATGAGATGTACTAGCTTTCTTCTAGTTGGGTTCAACGTGCATTAAGCTGTAATTGGGAATTTTTCCTACATAAAGATGTTCGCTTGTATATGTATCGACACATATAGGAGTTGAGGAAATAAATGTAAACTATCTTCATTGTGAATGTCTTAATCACCGCTTAAACTATTCAGAACTCTTTACACTTATACTTTGTTACACTTCTCAAGTAGATCCTTCCCTGAATTTCTTGCAATATGGTCCGTAATGCATGACTTAAATTATTATTAAGTTATGATCAATTCCCTTTGTTGGTAATGGGTAAACCTCATGACCTATGTTATGTCTACATGGGTGGAAAGTTATTAATTAACTCTCCACTACTACCACATCTTCAGGGAGTTAATTAACTTCCCATATGAAAACTCTTTAAATAAAGAGTTTACATACATTTATTTGGTGCGTGAAAAAGTCTAAGAAAAACTCTCATCTCTCTCTATATTTTCTTAAAGAAACTATTTAGATTTCTTGATCTTGAAACATGAAATTTTCTAGGAAACTCTAGTGACCTTCTAAGTGACGTAGAAGTACAAACAACAAAGTGACGTGGACTGTAAGACGAGTAAAGATCCGACCTTGTGGAAATTCTGCTGCTTGAGATAATTCGATTTAACCTTATTTAACATTGGTATCAGGTTATATTAAATAAGGTTAAATCTACGTCTCTTAGGAGATTATTAGAGTCTCCGAGAAAATTCCACAATTTAAAATCAAGAGATCTAGATGGTTTCTTTAAGAAAATATAGAGAGAGATGAGAGTTTTTCTTAAACTTTTCCACACACCAAATAAATGTACTCCTATCCTTTGTCTTCTCATCAGGTCGTACGCTTCATTTTCTGTATGAGGGATAATTGATTAAGAGAAAATGAGGAGATTGGTAATAGACATAGCACTCATAGTGGACAAGTAGGAGATGTTGGTAATAGGTAAACCCCATGCCCTATATTATGTCGACATTGAAAGTTAATTAACTTCCCATATGAAAACTCTTTAAATAAAGGGTTTACGTACATTTATTTGGTGTGTGGAAAAATCTAAATAAAACTCTCATCTCTCTCTATATTTTTCTAGAGAAATCATCTAAATCTCTTGATCTTGAAGTATGAAATTTTTTAGAAGACTTTACTAGCATCCTAAGTGACATAGAAGTGCAAACAATAAAGTGATGTAGGCTGTAAGACGAGCAAAGATCCAATCTTATAGAAATTCCACTCGTTGAGATAATTCGATTTAACCTTATTTAACACCCTTCAAAAAATTGTAAGTCGTCTTTCTTGAAGTTTCGTTTGGAATGGGCACAAAGGAACACCAACATTTTCAAAAGCTTCTTAGAGTTGGACTTTGAAAAAAAAAAAAAAAAACCTAGTGTTTCGTTGTTGGTCAATTCATTTTATTTACTTATCCTTGCGAAGTCTTTTTTTTTTTTTTTCTTTTTTTGGTCCAACTTAATGAAATATTTTTGGTTACTCAGTTAGTATTTCGACAAGAGTATTTTGAGGTTTTTGATTTGGTATGCGCATTCCAAGGACAATAGGAAATGATTTTGATAAGATTTAAGGTTTAGATTTAACGAACCTTAAGCCATAATTATTTTCAGATTTAAGATTATAGACTTTGCATATGTTTAGGCAATTGACTATTGTTCAGATTTGAGGTTATAGTTTCAACAGGTTCTAAGAAATCGTTCATTCAGATTTCCGGTTATTAATTGTAGTTGAGAATGAAAGAGAGTATTTAAGAGTATAAGTAAGTGTGCATGGATTGGGGGACAAGAAGTCGGGTTGCTACCAAGGTGTGGTAAGGGCCATTTTGATGCGTACTGACATGGATTGGACTAATAGTTTTAGATATTTTGGCAAAATTTTCAGTGTGCAGCGTGGTCATTGGCAATATGATAGTTTGAGAGCAAACTTTGTGAAGGGCTGAAAATTTGTCAACGGGAGATCATTTAGAATTTAAAACCTCGTGGATATGGAGTTTCAATTTTTGAGGATTATGAGGAACGATAAATTTTTAGGGACTATGAGTTAGATATCTTGATGAATCGAGTATGAGATTATGGACCTTGGAGTTTGGAGAGTTTATTTTTGTTACTATTCATATGAGGTTAATATTTATGTTGAGAGTGTTCTATTTACTATTTGTATTATTATTAGGTTTTTAATCGAGCCCATTGTGGAAGTTTGCACCTTGAATTGGATTGGGCACTTGAGTGTATGATTATCGAGACAATGTGTTCAAGCATGTATTTCTAAGGGGAAATATGTGAAGCACGGGGCAAAAATATTGGAGGGTTAAAATTTTGGAATATTAGGATGGGGATAGGCATGGAAGGGTTGTAACAGTCAAGTATTTTAGGTTTTGCTTTAGGAGCAGCAAATTTCAAGGATGAAATTCTTTCAGGGGGAGGGATGTAACACTTAGGCCCATAAAGAAGCCCACTAGCTTGTAAAACCGCATCGTGTTGGTGAATGAAATTCTCATCTCTTTTCTCTTTTCTTCTTCTTCTTCGACGGTTACCACTTCCTCATGTTTCTCTCCTTAATGTCGTTTGCTCTGCCATTGCCTTTACTACCGTAGAAGGTCTAGCCATTCGCAGCCGCACGGCGGCCTCCCTCCTCCCTCGGTGAGTGTTACTCAATCTCTCCTTGTCAAGGATAAAGCTACCCCTGCACTAACAGTGAGCCACAATACCTCACAGCAGCTGAACTTGAGTCTGACCCCTGCGTAACAAACTCTGCAATGCATGAATATTGTACTCATTAGCTGTCATTGTACAACCGATCATTTGTATTTATAATATTCTAGATTCTTTGTAGTATAGCCTCTATAAAAAGGCAATCCTGTAGTTGCTCTAATATATAGAAAAATACAAACTAATATTTCAGTATTTCAACATGGTATCAAGAAACTAAAAAGGACTTATCATCTATGGCTGAATCCGATTCTGAACCAGCTCTCATTCCTCCCTCCCTCCCACAACCCAATTTCTCTCACACTCTTGCTGTGAAACTCACTCTCAATAATTACCTTCTTTGAAAAACTAAGTTGGTCCCTTACCTCCACACTTCTCTTTTTTGTGTTCTAAAGTGTTCGACTTAGTCATATTTTTATTACTATTTACAAATTATTTCACTACTATTCACAAAAAAATATGCAACATAACGTATTATAGTCAACTAATCACATAACGAGTGCTTAGTAGAGGAAGATTATTAAATATTTGAATATTATTTCTTAATCCAAACTATGATAACATATCAAGCAAGATGAGAAAGGTTTACAAAATATACGATTATTTTATAAGAGTAATGCTAAATATACAATAATTTGTTTTGGTAGTTACGTATAAGTAGTACTTGTCAGTCCAGGCTTAATAATCTTGACTTTTGGCAAATGATGAACATACCATTATTTTCGTAACTTTTTAAACAACTATACGATTTAAATGAAAAATATTTTTATAAAATTCTTTGATAGACAAGTTCCTCGATCTTTTCTGAGAAACAGAGATGTACTATTGATTTTTGGGGACTTGTTTTTTATTTTATAGGTATTTTTGAGGATCAGATACGTTTCGTTTGTCTTCTTATGGTTATTATATTCAATAAAAAAAATAGTAAATTATTTATTTTCTATTCTCAGATGAAGAATATTCCATATAAAACCAAATCAGTGAGCAAAGGAGGGCCGACTTACAGAAACACCGAAACAGGATCATAAAGAAAGACTCATGGTGTAACACCACTTTGCTAAATATTTCCTTTTCCATGGGAATACAATCCAAAGGAGCCGAGGCTAAAGAAATATGCATGCTAAATGGCCCACTCTGGATACAAACACTAGCGCCAGTTTAGCCTTTTTTGTGTTAAAGATCCTAATTGAATTGGTTACTTCCCCCCATCTTTATTTCATAGTTGTACAGAATTGAGGCCTCAAATGCCTTAAGGTTATAGGATTGCATTTGCTGATTGCTCAACTCATCAAGTCACGTGAGTTTCTAACAGTGTTTTGTAAATTTTGTTGTGCATCATGCATTTCCTTATTTTAAATGATCGGAAAATGGGAAAACGCTTGGGATACTACCAGTTTTACAACTTCTTAGAAACTGAGATGACAATCCATGACGCCATGTAGAACTTATCAATTTACCAACTGAACTGCAGCGACAGTCCTTGCGGCACTGATGTCAGATCTCGCCCCGCGTTAACCATGTCGCTCCCAGTGCAAGCCGTTGGGTAGACAAACCATTCCCATGGTAGCCATGGGGGAGGAGACATTGCTGTTGGCATTGAGGTGTGAGTGTGGAGGTAGGGACGGACAAAGGCGTTGATTAGGGCCTTTGTGGCTGAAGTGGTAAGTTCCATATGGACTGCCACCTCAGTTCATAAGGGATGTACTAAAATTTGGTAGTAGTGCGAACAACATTTGAAGCAAAAGTCAAAGGAATCAAGTTAGTGTGAATTTCAGATTTCAAAATACATTGGTTAGTGGCATCCTCAGTTCATTGAAACTCATTTTGGGCACCATGTATCACAGCAGCCATTTGAGTTTTTGAAAGCCGTAGGCTAAGTGAAATTACACAAACAAGAACAGACATGTATAGTTTAATATCAAGTGACCTTGGAAATCACTAAAAGCGGCGATTACAATTTTAACAAAGCTATAAACAGTTGAAACATATATTGCCAAAGATACAATGCGGTGAGATTTTCAAATAATACAAGTTTATACGGAAAATAATTTACATACAAAAATAAGTCGAATGCTCCTCTGTTTCAAAATACATTGCAGTTCTTTATTGTGTGCACAAAGTCTATATGCATGAGAATTACGATGAAAAGATGTAAATTCTGCATAACTGTTCTTAAACAAGCTTATTTGAATGAATTAAGAAACATCCATAAGATTACCTATAAAGAAGCACAACTATGGGGGGATCAGAATCTTGGTTAACTAGGTTAAAGCATTGGCACCAGCAACAATCTCCAATATCTCACCCATGGTTTTCGCCTGGCGCTCCTTATTGTAGAGAATAGACAGGTTCTTCTTCAACTCCACTGCATTATCAGTAGCACTGCTCATGGCACTCATCCTAGCAGCAAGATCACTGGCTAGTGATTCCTGCAATGACGTCAAACTCTGGCTGTTCAAATAGAGAGGCAGCAAAGCATCAAGAATCTGAACTGGATCCTGCTCAAACTGCAAAATGGGTGAGAATTCAGGGGTCTGCATCCTTACAGCATCTCCCTCCACCGTCAGTTTTCCTTCCTTGGTTGTAAGTCTGAAGAACTCGTCCTCAGCAGCATCCACACAGTTTCCATTCACATCACAAATTTCTCCCTTTGGTGAGAGAGGTAGCAAGGTATGAATAATAGGATCGGACTTCACCAAGGACACGAATTTGGTGTACAAAAGCTCTACCTTATCCACCTCTTCACTAACAAAGAGTGAGAAAACGTCATCAGCAATGGCCTGAGCTTCTTTGGCGGTAGGGAGTGTATTACCCTCAATAAACTTATCAACCGGAATATAAGGCCTCCGAAGGAAGTAAGTGTTTCCCTTTTTACCAACACTAATAACAGTATAATCAAGACCAAGATCCTTCAGTTCAGCAATCCTGGCTTCAGCTTTCTTAATAATTGAACTGTTGAAACTGCCACAAAGACCCCTATCACCAGTGACAACAACCAAGGCAACCTTCTTGACAGGCCTAACATTAGTAAGAGGGGCATCTATGTCTTCAGTTTGTAGCTGCTCATTGATGTTGTAAAGAACTTCTACCAGAGTTTCTGAAAAGGGTCTTCCATTAACGACAGCTTCTTGTGCTCTTCTGACTTTAGCAGCAGCAACAAGTTTCATAGCCTTAGTGATCTTCTGGGTGCTCTTCACAGAATCAGTATGGCCTCGGAGCTCACGAAGACCACAGCGGATTGGGGTCACTGATCGAGAGGCGCTGCAAGAGGCAAAATTATTGGAAGGAACCTGAAAAGGGTTGAGAAAAGAACGGAAAGAAAGTGAAGAAGCATCAGAAAGAGAAGGTTTTGAGGACACCCACATTGTCATATTTGAGCAGGACATGGTTTTACGGGTTTTTTCAGCTCTCGAGTGAGGGAGAGAAAGTACAGAGCGGAAAAGAGGTCTGCTCTGTGGATTTTGATCATTCTTTTACGAAATCTTATCTACATGTCACTTCTTTGTGAGTTCTTTCTGGTATGTAGGCAAGGAGTGGAATTTGTGGAGAATTCCTATCGTGAAAATTATATGCTAATAAGAACAGGTTCTGAAAAGATGCATGCATTCTCATGAATTTTTTTAGTCTAAAGATAAGTTAGGCGGTGGTTATTTTTTCAACGAGTTTCGCGCAACTCCGGTGAAAAAAATCATTAGATGTATTATATTATATTTTTTCAATTTGATCGATTGAAATGAATAAATAAACAGATCTCATCCGTTCATCTTTCAACATAGTGTTCTTTTTTCTATTACTAGATGCAAACCAAACTCTTTTTCAAATCATTTACCTTGAGTGTTTATTGTAAAGGGGACTTGTTTGTGTATCTAAGTGGTAGGATCCGGAGGTGAACAAAATTTACTAAATGAATGAAACTAGAGCATGAAGAAAAGAAATTCCACAAATTCTCTCTCTGTGGAACAAAAATGACCCCCATCTGAATCCTACAAAGGCATCTCTTAAAAGAGTTTACATGACCCCCCATAAAGCCAAGTAACGTGCCGTTGTAACACGATTGTGGCGGGAGTAGTGACGTTAGCATTTACCGACATGTTCATTTTGCATTGGTAGATCAACAAATTCTTCATTAAAAAATCTAGGGGTCCTAAAGCACAAACAAGAGTTGGATGAATACAGGCTTGGTCAACACAATGAAGTAATCTACATAGGCTTAAAATGGTCATTACTAAACTTTTGAGTTTTTGAAGCTCACTTTGCCATGCTAAACTGCAGTCTTTGCATTGTCTTCGTGAAGAAGTGGGCTAACAATCGTTTTATATGTCTGTCTATCAGGGATTACTCCCTTAAGCACCATCTCATCATGCAATTCAATCACTTCCTCTGGACTGCAATTCTTGCTGAAATGGGTAACAAGAGTTGTATATGTTATGAAATCAGGAACAATGCCACGAAGAACCATCATCTTCAAAAGGTCTTTTGCTTCTCGAAAACACCCAAACTTGCAAAAGAAGTTGATTAATATGTTGTAAGTGACTCTGTTCTCTAAAATCCCCACCTTTCTCATTTCCGATACCATCGCAAATGCCTCATCAGCCTTCCCACTGAGGAAATAGCCATTTATCAAAGTATTATAGGTTATTGCATCGAGTAAACCTTTCCTACTTAAAACATCTACCAAAAGTTTAGCAACATCCATTGTCGCTTCTCTGCATAAACCATTTAGAAGAATATTGTATATAACCAAGTTGGGACTTTCTTCCACCTTTATCATTTTGTCATAGACCTGAACCGCATGCTCTACATTTCCTTCCTTGCAGAACACATCAATCAAACTACCATATGTAATGAGGTCAGGGATTAAACCATGAACAAACATACTGCCCAGCAGTTGCTTTGCCCCTGCTAAATTTTTGTTTCTGCACATATAATCGATGAGGATATTGTGAGGAAAAGCATCTGTAGTGAGGTTCCTTTCCATAATCTGGTTATTCAGTTTAAGAGCTTCTGTCATATATCCATTTATGCAAAGCCCCTTTATGAGGATTGAGTAGGTGAATTGATCAGGGCATATATGCTTATCAATCATGTCAGACAATAGCAAAGAAGCTCCGTCAATATCTCTCTCCTTGTACAGCCAATGGATAACTGTATTGTAAACAACAGCATTAGGAATTAAGCCCCTTTCCACCATTTCATTACACAACTTAAAAGCCTCATCCAACCTCCCTCCTCTTGCATACCCATCTATCAGAGTCGCATAGGTCCTTTCATTGGACTCAATACCAACCTTAGTCATTTCATTATGCACTTCCTTTGCAGATCCTACACTCCCTATCTTGCACAACCCATTAATGACACAATTGTAAGTAACTGAATTGGGTTGTACAAACCCCCCTGACATCACGTCCATCTTCCTCAGAAGCTTCAAGGAAAGAGCCAAGTCACCCATCTTGCAAGCTCCATCTATGATCATGTTAAAAGTAACAACATTAGGCCAAATTCCATTCTTCAACATCCGGTAAAATATTGAGACTGCTTCTGGCAATCTGCATTCCTTACAAAGAGCATAAACAACCAAATTGGAAGTATTCACATTTTCACTATACCCATACGAAATCATTTCCCTGTACACCACCCAAAACCTATGGATCTCATTCAACTTTAATAGGTGACCCAAAAAGTTATTCCAAGCATGAATCGTAACTAAATAACTCTCGGTCCTCAACTTCTTGATCACTTCATAAGCACCATCAGTGTCTCCAATCTGAGTACAAGCCCTGATCAATGCATCAAACACTGCTGGACTTGAATAAAATCCTTTATAACTATTAGCCAACCCTTCCAAAGCCTTCAGGGGAGGCACGCCAGCTATACACATCAAGTTCCCCAAAAGAGCCAAGGCATCATCGAATCTCCTTGAGTTGACCAACAAATGAATTACAGTACAAGAAGATTCCAATGAGTGTGAAAATTTCTTCTTCTCTCCAACCCAATTGTAAAACTCTAAAGCTAGCTGCGGCGAGTTCTGAAACTCGTGAATGACACGACACACTAAAGAATTGTCGAGACTCCGCCACATTTGCTCCAAGATTCTCCATCTCCTATGCTTCAAATTAACGCAAATTGCGCTAAAGACAATATCCTCGGTACTTGGATTTGAGAACTGCTTACCTACGTGGAAGCCTCGGCGTATGAAAGTACTTCCTTTGGTTAAACAGAAGCTCAAAAACATAGAGTGCCTAAAACCCGGTTCATCAAATGGCCTACTACCTGCAGTAACAGTCAAGGTAAAGAAAAACCAAACTAGAGTAGCTTAAAAATCTACTAAAATATAGAATGCAAAGAAGTTAAAACCCAGGTAACCAAATGACCTTTTTTTCCAGCAATAATATATAGTAAAAGTTGAGAAGACCCAAATAAGTGTAGCACCCAAATTCAATATCCTTTTTGATTTGGGATTATAGGAAACAGAAAAGAAATGGTAATGCACAATAACGACTTATATAAAGACCAAAAAAAAAAAAAAAAGCCAACAACGCAAACTTTGGGAGGAAAAAATTAGCAGAACCCATATTAAAGCGAGAAATGGACTGAAGAGCTACCTCTGGAGCGTCTTTACTAGGAAGGAGAGATGATAGAATCATAGAAGACAATAGGAGAAAGGAGGGCTCTCTCTTGTAGAAAACAGTGTTCTGAAATCTTTGAGAATGTGTCGCCGAAGACAAGCTACTAGTAATTATATGGTCGTGAAAGTAGAAGTTCGGCCCTAAAACTCTAGGCCTATGAGCTTTTCGGCCCAAAGCTCTTGCTCTCTTGTGGATGGAGGAAAGAAAAATGGATTGGATTTACCCTTCGCTGCGTAGAAAACCGGTGGGAATTAATAGATCAGAACTTTAAAGAAAAATATTGAAATGTCATGTCACACAATTCCTTACCCGTATTCTTTTTTTTTTCTTATAAGCTTACCCGTATTCAAAACTAACTATACGAGATCATATCTGTTAATTAATTATTTTAGATCTTATGGATGCAAGTTCAGCCCTTGCTGAAATTTTAGGCCCGGATTTGCAATTAGTCTCATTTTCTCTTATCTCAACATCCAAACAATACTCTAACATAAATATATTTTAATTTCTTTTTCATACTGTTTTATCTAATTATTACAATCTTATCAAACTTACATATAACACGTTAAAAAACAATTCATTTTTTTTAATTTTCAAAAAAAAAAATTATAACAATATTTTAATTTTATAATATTATTTTTAAATTTTTCTCTTATTTTTTAAAATCCGATAAAAATTTTAAATCAAACTATTTCGTTACTATTTACAAATTAACTCAATACTATTAATAGATTTATCATTTTATCTCATCCGACTATCCAAACGAGGGTATAGTTTCTCCTGGAATTTTACCAAATGAAGTGTCGTTCCCCTTGATTCCATGGAGTTACCATCATCGTCTACTGGCACAGTTGGATACAGATTTATTTGGTGGAATAATTCACCCTGACAGTGCAGTTTCAGTGACTGAAGATTGGAGCGAAAAGAAATGAGTACAAAAAAGTGAAGCTCAAAAACAAAAGGCATAAGGGGAATGCCTAATACTTTTAACACTTGCACATCAAACTACAACCTATTAGTAGAACTGTTCCTTTTTTCTTTTTTTCCTTTTTTTTTTTTTTTTTTTTTTTTTTTTTGTCTTCATCATTATAAACAGTTTTCTGCTATCTCATAGAACTTCATTGTTAGCAAAACTAACCCCTTGAAATGAGGTCATTTTAGTCCAAAATTGAGAGATCACTGGAGAATATACAAGCAAAATGTCTGTACACGACCCTACTCCCGAAACGAGCATAAACAGAGACAAATTCTATCGACCGATGGAATAATCCGCCAACCACCTATGCTATAAAGCATATCCAATGCCTTCCACCCCACACTCCACCAAATCAATCCCACTGTTTCTCATGCCTTCACAAAAAATATTCACCAAACAAGCCTAAGCTGACCTCTTTACTTCCACTGTGACCCCTTTTGCTTGCTAATTGGGTTGCTGACATGGGAGAAAGTACTACCAGCCCTCATGAGCACAGACAGAGCAGCAATCAATCAAGCCTATCTTTACCATCACTGCTGGAGCTTCCAAAAGGCAATCTTACATTCAAACTTGTATTAGTTCTGTATGCACGCTTCCTTGGTTTTTTCAAAGTGGAAATGGCAAGAGGACCAAGGCTCAGCTGCCGTGCCATATCCATAGCATGTTTCTGAACGGTAACTTTTGTACTTGGTTTTTTCTTATTGCAAGATCTGATAGGACGACATGAAGACAAATTTTCTGTTGCAGGACCTTCCCCTATAGCTCTCTCTTCATGCTTAGTATTTGAGTTCAAAAAACGATCTGGTGCACATGAATCTAAACTCAACCATGAAGAATTACTAGTATCATCCTTTCCTTGATTAGACAGACCCAACTCTAGGGAAGGAGTGATGTCCTTTACAAGGACGCAAACATCACCTTGAGGATGACAACAGGTCATTGGTTCACATTGATTATCACCACCTGAAGGAACTGTCACTTGATTTTCCACTGTCAAATTCTTGCCGTCCTATATTAAGAAGAGACAAAACAGAAACTTGTGAACAAAAACTAAAGGAATATAAATCTTAGTGCAAAATAATAATTATCTTCCCTCCCAAAGAGAGACAAAAAAGAATGTCTATGGAGGGTAAAAACAAGAGATGATGAGACAGAAAAGATTTTTTTCTTAGACGAATGAGAAGAAGATGAGACGGAAGAGCATAAGAGAGCAAACCAACCTCATGGTGTCATAAACCAAATTCGTCAAGGAAATATATGAATATGCATAAAACCATGTATGCTTCAAGTAATGCTAGATACAAGCCAACCTATGTCTTGGGCTTGGGGTTGGATTGGGCTTGGGGGTATGCTCCCTCCATGTCTACGGTTCAAATCTCTTTGGGTACAAATAATCTCTAGGGGCCATTGGGCTGTGGGGTTTTTCTCTTGAATTACTTGAGGTGCACTTGCGGGAAACTCCTTGTCAAGGGCCTGTGCACCCCTAGGATTAGTTGGGACACTGTTCCTGGACATCCGGTGCCAATAAAAAAAATGCTAGATACAAACATAGGGCATGCAAGCCTCATGCAGTCTATTTGGGGAAAAAAAGTGAGATTCACCATTAAAAAAAAAAAGTAGATTTTTTTAGATGGGTCCCACTTTTTTTTGAAGGGCCTACATGGGCTTGCACACGCTAGGCCTGCACAAATCATTTTCCTAAGTTTGGGCCAGGGTAGAAAATATAGAATTTCCAAATATGAGAAGGCATGTTTGCAAGATTAAGGGCCTGTTTAGATATTTAGAATATTTCAGTATATCTGTGAATAGTAATGAAATGGTTTGAGTTAGATGTTTTATTGGGTTTTAAAAAGAAGAGGGAAAAAATTGAATAAAAATATTATAAAGTTAATAAATTGTTTGACTATAATTTGTTAATATCAATCCAAAGGAATAGTAGTAACCTTATTTTGCATCTCAACAATTTGTTCACATCCTGATCCGTCCTCTCCTTCAGAATCAGCCATCTCCTCACACTCAAACTCTACATGTTCTTCAGTTTCTTCATCAGAGTCACTCAACTCTTCCTGTTCCATCACAATTTCCGGATGAGACTGGTCACCAATATCATCCACGTTGTATCTGCTGATGTTATTACTTGGTATTGTCAATCCATGGCCACCTGAAATAAGGTTGGTACTGACTGTGGAACAAGGAGGATAACTGATGTTTTGAGTTCTAGTTGTGGCTGCTGCAATTACTGACATTGCTGGATTATGTGCTGTCACATCACTGCTTTCCACACCCTCCCCCTTTCTGGATGTATAACTTAGGTGGATCTCCAAGTCTAGCTCATTAGCTTTCTCAGTAGGGCTTACAGGATTAGGACCAGGAGCTAGACCGTGGCTTACTAGTGACTCGGTCTGGAGACTATCAAAAGGACTTTGAAGCCGACCAGATGGTCCAGATTTTCCATCCAAACCAGTAGATAGGTGTGCAGTTGAGCAGGTAGCTGCAGAATCAGTACAGACATCATCAGTTCTTTGTAGCAGTTGTTGGAAGTCAATGCCAGAAGTTACTGAAGTAAAATCCTTTGACTTCAATGATTTATTAAAACATTGAACATAGTTTTCAAGCTGAGGATCATGCACGTGATTTATATTCAACTGAGGCCGATTTCCTGAAAAGAAACTGAAAGAAGCAGAAGTACTAGTGCCGCAGTTAGATGGATAATGTAGCAAATGCCCATCTTCAGGGGCCTGGAAGGGTAAAGGATGCATCTGAATATCAGAATCAGAGCGTCTTTCATCCAGAAGACATTTATCCTTAACAACTTCAGATTCTTCTGCATGAGAATGTAAAACATTGTCTTGCAGTGGACTGCTTTCATTCCGTCGAGATTTTACTAAATGGGGGGTTCCCAATTTCACAGCACGAGGATTACAAGAAACTACATCTTCTATTCCAGAATTACCAATACCAACTCCAGCAGCAAAAACCTTAGTGGATGCTCCAAACTGACAACCTTTGAAGTCTGTCTGAGAGACTATACGAACAGATCGTGGAAGATTCACAGGTGGCAAGTCCGGTGCTAATTTCACTATGCGGGAATTAGTGGCACTACTATTTCTACGAGCCCGATAAGGCCGTAAACAGAATGGGGATTTGCTGCTATTTGACGTCATAAAAGAAGCCGGATGATTTGGTTCCATGGTATTAGATGCACAATTTCTAGCACTAGTTACCTGACATGAACTATAGGGTCGCTGCGTATGCTGTGACAAAGGTGGAAACTTGTGCATGATACCAGTCTGGGGTTGAACCTCTCTAGACCCATTATAGTTTAGCTGTTTACCAGTTGTAGTCCCTTCTTGAGGCAGTCTATCCTTAGGAAGGATTTTTTCTTTGAGATTTGAGCAAGGATTAGCAGAAGAAATGAGACTGAAGGTACCAGGCCCCCAATCTGCTATAGATGCCTGGTGTACATGGGTTTCACCTGCATTATCTATGCTATCATCTCCACTGTTATTCTCCCCACCAGTATTTTCAGCCTGATTGTCCTGCACCAAAAACAACAATTGTGTAAAGTTAAATCATCGTTTACGGGGAAAAAAAAAAACCTCAATTGCCAATTAAAGAGATGAAGCAAAGCTTTATAGTAAGGATTATGAGCCAAGCCCCACCCAAGGCCAAAATTTTCCTCCTTGATAAAACAGAGTAATGCCAAGGGAGGTTCAGCAAAAGAAGAATATATAACACAATAATTGTGTTACTACTATGAATGTGTCGATGTTACCAGGAAAGTCAAAAAAGGTTATAGGCAAGCATTGTATTAGTATGTAATTTACAATTATAAATTTTCAATTCCATTATTTAAAGCCCCACGCCCAATTCCATTCCACATTATCATCAAACTTGAGAGCATAATAAGTGATGAACCAAGATTGTGCTATGTGAATTGGCTGGCTAGTTTACAGCTCAACCACAAATTCCATGCTATTACACAGTATTGTCCGACCATCAGCTCATTAGAATATTGCATAAAATGAATGGGAAGATATGAAGGATTAAATGTTAATGCTCGTTTTCTGGCTTCAGAGGATAACAAACCTCCTTTTCAGATACAGTTTGCCAACTTGGCAGATCTGCAGTTTTGCACTTTCTTCTTCTAGCTTCATATAATCGTCTCTTCTCCTTTTTTGCTGCATCCTGCTTATATGACTTCTGAGTTCCAAGGGCAATGCGCCACTGTCGAGGTAATAAAGACGGATCTCTATGTGGAACAACAAATCTCCACACAGACATCCAATCCAATTTATAAAGCTTAAGTCCCTGTGTGCAATTTGGATTTTACAGTAAATCATACACTATCAATTGAATGAAAATCTTCTTAAGAGAGATACAAATAATCCAAAAAACCTCTTAATCAAATTTACCTCCTGAATACATGCTATCTCTTCCACAGTCAATGGAGAGGTTTTCATTCTTCGAACTGCCTGCATGTAGTAGTAGACAACCACATTATATTTTTACCAAATGAAAAATTAGAACATAACCCAAAGACTTGTCTTGTAGACCTATCAGCTTTCACCACTATCCACATCGTGTTAAACAATATGACTAAAGACCACCTGCTGCAATGAAATATTACCTTTAAAATATCACAGGTTACAATTTTTGGACATCCTAAAACCATAAATTTCTTTCAACCATTCAATGTGATGAATGCTCAATTGAAGAGTCAAGAGCTCATATCCGATCAATTTAATTAAAAAGATGAAGAGATCACAACCAAGAATGCCAATTTTTTTTATTTATTTATTTTTTTTGGGGGGGGGGGGGGGGGCGGGAGGAGAGAGAGAGAGAGAGAGAGAGAGATAACCACAACTTAAGTTTGTATGCATTATCTGGGAAAAAGCCCACTTAAAAATAAGAATAAGTAGCTAGGTAATCAAGATAATTTATCTTCATTATGCTCAAGATTGTGGACATACCTTTATGGGATTTTCCGGTGCTTTAGATGAGCAGCGATTTTTTTGCCTAACAAAAATCTGCAATGAAAGTAGCATATGCAAATTCAAAAACACAATAATGATTCATGCTGAAACTTACAGTGATGAATGATGAACTACAATAGGTCTCATGTCAACATGACATCCACATTCACAAATCGCAAGAACTCGTTAAAAGGCAACTCCTCTATTCATCATGATCATGAAGCTTTAAAACCAATTTCAACAATGGACCCATGGGCCCAAAAAAATAAGAACTTTTTTTTACCATATTTACCAATTATCACTTTAAAAAGGAACCCCTTAAAAAAAGCACAACAAAATAATTTATTCTCTCGTAGAGAGAGAAAGATTGGGAGGGAGAGGTAGAATAAATCAAATATACTTACACCCATGGGTAAGACAACTACCAACAGTAGTTAACCAAACAACTAGGGATCAGATGATTTAAAGGGATAACCTGTGCCACATCTAATTGGTCCAATATGAAGAACCAGAAAGGGGAATGGACCAGGATTTCTTAGTTAATAAAAAGTAGGTAAAGGCAAGGAGCAAATTAAGGGTGCCCCAAGGCCCGCTATACTCACTAAATTAACCTCAATATCTTTTATAATTTTAACAATAGCCCTACATACACGATGTATGATATAATAGGATTTTGACATTTATTTTTCTCTAATCTCCAGCAATCACCAATTCTACCTTCCCTTTTGGTCTAGACCACAGGCAAGTCTCCAAATATAGAAGCATAATAGTAGTTGCCATAGCCATCAAGTACAAAATAATTTCTATGCAGTCTTATGCAGTAATCTAGTTCTTTCATCTTTTAATTAAAAAAGTTTCTCAGCCACAGTAGTTTGGAGCTACAAAAATAAAGGGTGAAGACTTTATTTGCATTTCCTTCTCCAAAACAAATTGTTCCTTCCCTCCTTAGCAGAGACAGCAGGAGAAATGATAGCACAAATGATAACCAATCTTAGAGCTTATCTGGACAACGATTACCAGAAAGTATTTTTCTTTACATGTCTAGAAATACCTGATTCTTCGACTTGCAAGGAAGAAAACGTTGTTGAATCGCCTTCCAATCTGTATTATATTCCATCAATCCCAGTGCTAATAGCCTGCATTGAATCCCAATATAAAACAAAAGAAATTTCACAAACACCTCTTATAAGTTTATTATAGGTTTTAGATGTCAGTAGCCATAACCAGGCCCGTTGAAATAATTGAAGGAAACAAGCAAGCAGCATAAAAGGCTAATAATTAACACCATCATCGGTAATAAATAGGATCTCTAGGCATCTGTTTCAACATTGCGAGGTGGCGAGGACCATGTGGGATTATTTATTTACAGGACTTGGATTATCATGGGTCATGCCTCTTAGATTGGTGGATTTTCTAGCTAGCTGGAGAGGTCTCCGAGGTAATTCACAAGTTGCAACAATCTGGAAAATGGTCCCTATCTGCATGTGTTAGTGTATATGGCGGGAACAAAATGATAGAAGCTTCGTAAACCGCGAGAAGACAATGGAGGAGCTGAAAGTTTTTTTCTTTAAAACATTGTTCTCATGGGTGGGGGTCATTGTTTGTAATGGACTAAATATCCATGACTTTTTACTATTAGTTGTAAACTCTAGTTAGATATTTCTCAAGTATACTCCCTATGGACTTGGGTGCAAACAATCTCTAGAGGCCATCGGACGGGGGATTTTCCCCTTAAATTACCCGAGGTGCACTTGAGGGAAACTCCTTACCGAGAGCCTATGCACCCCCGAGATTAGTCGGGACGCTGTTCCTAGATACTCGGTGCCAATAAAATAATAAAAAATAAAAACATGCAGACATGGAATAACATCAGGCATGCACCAACTTATCAAAAAAAAAAAATCGGGTATGCACCATGGCAAATTTCAAAAAATAATAAATTTATTTAAAATGTTCTGAATTGCTTAAAATTAAAATATAACAAAAATATATTTAAAAATGGGCAGGTGGCCCTTGTGGGGCCGACCCAAGGTGGCACCACAGGTTGGCCGGGTGGTGGGAGGAGACCCTTCCCTCCCCTCCCACTGCCAAGGGTGGCCACTCTGCCACCCATGGCAAGAACTTTGCTTGTTTTGGAATAAAATTTATTATTATTTTATTTTTTGGTCTCTGGTTACTTTATACAGACTTCAATGGGCTTAATTTACATTTTTTTCATATGTTTTTTCTATTTCTAGATAGGTAAATTTTACATGAATAGTGCCCTTTTTTTTTTTTTTTTTGCATCGGCGGTGTCTGAGAAAAAGTTCTGACTAATCCTGAGAGTGCATAGGCACTCGGCAAGGAAATTCCCGCAAGTGCACATTGGATAATTCAAGGAGAAATTCCCTCAATCCAATGTACCCTTAAATTGTTTGCACCCAAGAGGATTTGAACCTTAAACATGGAGGGAGCAAACCACCAAGACCAAGATAAGAATACAACTACAGGAAGTAAAATGTTCAATTAAAAAGTACCATAAGTAATTTAATTTTATGGCAAGCCATAGGGACTAGTTTTGGGTTTCATCTCATATTAAGATTAACTTTGCATAAAAATTAGTTGTAGATACAAATCAATTAAACTGCATTCTTCCAAAAAATCAACTTAAAATGCTTTTATCTCCCACTGCATAAATCAACATAACTATCCTAATTGGTGAAAATGGCATTAAAAATTATGCAAAAATATGAATCTTAGGAAAGATTCCAGTTCATAAGCAATCCTAAGACTTTCTTCAATATGTTATATTCTAAGATAAGAATCTTAAAATCCTCTCAACTCCATGGTTTTTTTTTTTAAAAAAGGTTTCCTTTCCTATAACTATGAATACAGAAAGTCAAATGCATCAGCTTAAGTTTCTTCTTAAACCATGACAGAAGTAGAACTATGAAAAGTAATGCATCTTGATGTGAAGCATTTCCAAAACTGGCAAAAATGAATAATCGAGATAAGTAAATCCACCAATTCAGTAAAAGCAATAAACAAAGCACACAACTTACTCATCCTCTGCATCGGTGAAAAGCACCCTATTTACAACAGCTGCAGGGGGTGGTTTATGTGGAAATAATGATGGATTGAACAAAGGGAAAAATCTTTGAGCTAACTTTGAAATTTCTTTTGGAACTAAAGCAACCGATTGCCTCTTGGTACTTTCAACAAGTGCAGCAGCCAATGTTTTTTTAGGTGGCTGTTGAATGGGTGAAATTGGCACCGTTTTAACAGCTGAGGCAATGGTGGGCCCCCTTAAAACTTCACAATTAGCTTCAGGATATGATGGGAAGCAAGGAAAGGGAAACAGTGGTTCTCTTACAAAGGGAGCATCACTACCAGATTTCACCTGACGCTGACGATAGTCCTGAACAGCTGAGAAAAGAATTTCAAACAAATGACAAAGCATACAACAGAGGTTAAACTTTTGAACAAGCATATGATTTCAAAAAGATGAAAAACACTTCAAACATTCTAAATGACATACCAGTATAAACATCATCCATATACCTTCCAGCTAAATTGAGTGGAGCTACATCCAAGATGGACAGTACAAGACCACTCATAAAAGGCACCCAGGAAAAGCCCTCATTGTTTTGGAAGGAACCCACGTGCCCATTAGAAACATATTCACATCTCCCATTAGAAGGAGACATGTTTTGAGAAGCCGCCATCTGGTTAGAGCTCGCTTTTTGTGCATTAAATGTAGCACATGATTCTAAGGTGTATTGTGCAGGGGCAATTTTGGGAAGTTCCTCTGGCACTGATGAGCAAACATATGGAGGGTAAAAGCAAATGCTAGGATATGGGACATTTTTCCATGCTAATACTTCATTCCGCTTTTGAAGTATCTCAAAAATCAGTCCACGAACCTGGGAGGCGATGTGTTGCCGAGAAGAGTCAAGAACACACAGAGAAAATACTTGAACGAGAAGTTGCACATGCTCGTGTATCAAACAATGTAACTGGCCAACTTGATGGGGAGTAAATCCTCTAATAAAACCATCCTCCGCTGTACAAGAATCAGGCGTGGAGGTTTTCCCATCAGTAATAGGGAAGGGTGCAATGGGTCCATTAGGCAAAACTGGTAAGAGGGGACGTAATGGCCTCTTTGCCTGTCCTGAAAGCTTCTTTTGATATTGGGCAGAGTCTTTTTGGCGCCTATTCTGCCTAGTTTCCGGCCGTCGCCCAGTTCCATTGCACTCCTTTTGGGCCTTTTCCCTATTACATTCATCTACATCACTCTCCAGCAGCTCTTCAAGCTCTATCTCAAAATCGGCGTCATTATCTTCATCTTCATCATCAACATTTTCATTCTCTTGATTTGACTGGCCATCACCATCTCCACCATGTAAAACAGCAGCAAGAAACTTCCTGTACTCTAGTTCATCATCAACATTTTGAAGGTCATCATCATCATCAGTTTCTTGAAGAAAAGTCTCAAGTTCGTCAAGTGAGAAACTTGCAAGGGAATAACGAGCCCTAGTGCGTGTGCAGATAGCATCCTCATTCTCTGAATCTGATATGGGCTTTTGGGAATATTGTGTATTACTTAACTCTTCAATCATAACATCGTTAGAATCAGCTCCAGTGTCATTTTCCTTTGTTTGGACAGTACCAGTTTTTAGTGGAGAGTTTAAGGCAGATTTTCGTTTCTTGGGATTTTGGGCAACAGAATTTTGCAATTCCCTCTCACACACTCCTTCGGGAGAAACTGTAGCTAGCATCAATGTTTCCTCTTCACCGTGCTCAAAAGCTCCAATGACATAATTTTGCACCTCACTAGTTGGCTTTGATGGATTATTTCCTTCACCATTATCAACTATCTTTCCACCAATGTCAAAAACATTCCCATTCAAACCATCAATTTCAGAGCTCAAGCTCGAAGAAGCTTCCGGTGAAGGGGTTTCCTTTAGAAAGGGATTGAAATCTACATCTTCATCTTCATCCTCCTCAGTTTTCAAAGAACTTTGATGGCTTTCAGAATCAGGGAAAGCATTATGACAACCAACATGCCCAACCTCAGTTGATTGTGCATTTGAACATGTAGACATTTCAAATAAAAGATGAAAGCTACGTGCTCAAGATCCGTATAGACCTCAAGATGCCATGACAAGCCCGAGTATCCACAAAATGAAATTCAACACAAATGCATACCACCCTGAACCAGTCAAAAAGCATAAATTAATACAATTTCAAGTTTTTTTTTTTTAAAAAAAAAAAAAATCAATCTCACTTATACGTATACGTTCATCCTTGTCAGTGTACATATTCGGTATCAATAGCTGATCAAATCCAAGTTGACTATATAACAACTTAATCAGCAGGTTGTTTCAATAAAAGGTAAATCTTAACATGAATGCTACTTTACATCGCTAAACGAGAGGCCGATTAAATCGAATACAGCAAATCCCAACAATGTGATCATGAGATTCTCGAGACCGAGAACGAAAATAACAAAGGAAAACCCAACGAAAATCAACAGGCAAAAAAATGAAGTAGAAAAGGTAAATTCAACAACTAATTTCACAGCATTGTCTTCAAGTCTCAGGAACCCTAGAGCCCAAAACATAAAGAACAACGTACCGAACCAGAAAACGTCAGGAAACCATTCTGAGAATAATATGGTGGTAAATCTATGGATGGCATCGAAGCCAAAAAACAAAATTATCAGTTGTTGATGGACGATTACGTACCAGCGGAACGGTTGTGTGAAGACGGAATTGGGCGCTCCGGGACCGTCGACTCTGTCGTACAATGAAGGGAATGAGAAAGGAAGTTATGAAACAGAGCCAGGCGACGTCGTTTCTATCTGTTTTTAATGCAACACGCACCGTTTTGATTGCAGGTCTTCTTCCCACCGGTTCTTTGCGGGGTTGATTCACGATTGAAAATTTGAAACGGGCAGGCTTTTAAGTGGACGTGTAATAGTCCGATTTGATCCAGTTTTATATAAATTGTAGTATTGAATCAGTATATATCGATTTTGTATTTTTAATAACCAATCTAATACTAGCTAATCTCCCAAACCAGCACTTTAAGTTTTACTGATTCTAGTCTGGTTTGGTCTAATTTTCCTATTTTAATCAAGTGTCAATATCATAAAAAAATATAATTTTCTAAAATATACTAATTAATTAAAGTAAAATATAATTAATATACTAATGTAACGTAGCAGAAATGTACAAAGATAAGAAAATTTGAGAAGAGCACTGAATTAGTGTAAGAAAATTTGAGAAGATAAACAATGAATCATAAGTTTATTGATAAACTCTGTAATGCTTACACTAATTCAGATGATCCCCCCATTACATTATTCGGTTCCTTAATAAAGGAAGTTTAGGCAACTTAGGAAATTAATTCAAAATGGAAAGTAGACTACTATAACGTTAACAACTAAGGTAACTTTTATTGGAATGGACATATAATCTGCAAGAGCCTTTTTAGGAAAGAATAAAATCGACAATCATCCTTGATTTGTAGTTGAATCTTCTGATGGTCTCTCCATTCCTGGTGTCACACCCAAAGTTTTAAAATCCATTCCGGTAATCGTTTTGATTAAAGCACTGGAACGAAATATTTCGGTACCGGTACGTTTCGGAATAAATATTATATGGATAACTTATATATAATAACTATATTCCAAAATAAAGTCAATACAATTCTTAAAAGCATACATACCTGATAATTTAATAATATTTCTCCATAGTGAATACAAGTCTTAAACACACATTTATAAAATTAAATAAAATATCATAAGTTCTCAATCCAACTGTTTAAAATAAATAATCATTCATTTTCATCAATAAGACAAAAAGGATCAACATTAGCAAAGCCACTCAATATTTTCTTCAATGTCATTGTCACCACCATCATCATTAATATCAAGACCAACATTAACACCCTCTTCCAAATTTTGTGAGGCTAATGGCTCCTCAATACTTCCCCAATCTAAGTCTTCTCCATCAATAAACTCTGATTATTCACCTACCCATTCCTCCATCAAGTCAATATTCTCAAGACTGATTGGATCCAAAGCATCTCTTCCCCTCTTTATGTTTCTGCCAAAATAAAAGTCACACGTAAGTGAAAATTTTACATATTTTTCAACAATTAAAAACATTATTTTTGAAAAAGTTTACCTCTCACGAAACTTCAAGTTATAACGAATAAATACTAAATCGTTCAAACGTTTATGCTCTAATCTATTCCTCTTCTTTGAATGAATAAATTCAAATGTAATCCAATTTCTTTCATAGCCAGTTGCACTACAACATTGACTTAATATGCGGATTGCAAACGTTTGAAAAGCTGGAACCTCATTTCCAAAAGTACCCCACCACGCAACTACAACAAAAGTGCAATTATAAATTATTACTTAAAATTAAATAAAAGAATTAAAATATAGATTCACACTATTTAACAGAGGATATTGAGGTTACCTGGATTACTTTTTTCACGCTAGCGTATTGCTATAGGTTGTCCAAAATCACCGTGTGCATTCTTATACAAATCAATTTGTTGAATGATCTCATCTTGTTTATCAATATCAAGTTCCATCTTTACAACGCAAGTCATAAACCCTCTAGAAACATTATTTTTACTTTTAAAGCAAGGGTTAAAGTAAATTCCAGGATTAAGAAGACAACCTACTGCATGTAATGGACTATGAAGCTGCTTATCCCACCTAGCATCAATGACCCTGATGAATGGCATAAATGCATAAACTTTGTTCTTCAATCTTGCTTTTATATTCTTTTTTGCTTTCTCTATTGTATCATATAAGTATCTCATTGCAGGCTTCTCATCCCCATCGACAAGTTGTAGTACTCGAACCAAAGGCTCGCTTATTGTTACAATAAACTGACTTTGAGCCCAAAACTCTCTATCTTCTAGAATAATCCCGGCTATTTCCTTCCCTATGTTGCTTTTAGAATAATTTGATACAATCCACTTATCACAAGTAAACATCTGTCGAAACTCTTTCTTAAACAACAGTAAGCATTGGATACTTAAAAAATTTGTAGCAAAACTTGTGACTGCAGGGCGACATAAATCATGACCTTTGGTGAAGTCCTTTCTCATCAAAGCCAAAACCCAAGCATGGTTATAAATGAATTTTGTTATCTTCCTTGCCTTCTTTATAGTTTTATCAATAATAGAAAAATGTCTAGGATCACAAAAATTCTCTAACATCAAATCTATACAATGAGTTGCACAAGGGGACCAAAAGAAAGAGCCAAACTTTTGCTGTAACTTTTTTCCTGCAGCCTTATAACTCGCATCATTGTCCGTTATGAATTGCACAATATTCTCCACCCCAACTTCTTGAACAACTTCATCAAAGATGTTAAATAATGTTTCAGCATCTTTTCTAAGGCCCGATGTATCAATAGACTTCAAAAACATTGTACATTTTGGACAATAAACCAAAAAGTTAATTATTGGTTGTTGCCTCTGGTTTGTCCAACCATATGCCATTAGTGAACAACCACTATCCCTCCAAGATGTTTTAATATCTAAGAGATAATTCTGAACCTCAGTCACAAAATTCTTCAACAAATTTCCTCTCAACTCATGTAAAGAAGGACCCTTGAATCCTGGCCCGATGGTAGCTATAGCATCTATAGCTAGTTGATAAAACTTGGATTGAGATGCATTGAAAGTAAATTAGCATCATACCACCAATTTGCTATAGCCATTTTTGTTTTGTCAATCATTTCCTTTAAACACATAGCACTCTTAATAGAAGGTTGAGACCCAAGAATTGTTCTTGGAGCAAAAAATCTGCTAAATGGCCCCGTTGACTTTCCACCTACTTTCTCCTTCCCCTTCCCCTTTGAATTATGAATGTGTCCTTGACTCCCTCCCTCATACTCATCATCACCAACATAAACATTATCATATGTTAAATCTACAGAGCTTCCACATCCAATCTCTAAGCTTAGTTTTCCTTTCTTCTCTTTTTTTTTTTTTCATTTCATTGACCAACTCCTTCATTTGCCATTTTATATCATCAGAGACCTTTTTGCATGCTTCTACATCACTTGAAATCCCACATAGATGATGCTTCAACCTAGTGACTCCGCCACCTCTAATGATTTTGCTACAATAGAGACATTGAGTACTATTTCTTGCCCCTAGCACTACACATGCATGAGACCAGTGTTTTTGGTACCGTACATAATTGGCCGGTACATTCCATACCGGTCACTAGGCCGGTACAGGTATGGTACCTATTTCGTACCGGCTGAAATACTGACCGGTATTTCGGCCCTTTATCTTTCTTTTTTTTTCATTTTTTTAAGTTATAATCTTATTTTTTGACTCCTAATTCATACCAGACTATTTACAATTTTTATATACATATTTATTCATGTATAATTTATTCATATATAAATTATTATTTTGAAATATAATTTATATATATTTATATATATAATTTATTTATACATCGACTATCTCAAAAAGGTACACGAAATGGTACCGGTACATAAATATTTCGTTCCAGTGCCTTGACCGATACGACATCCGGTATGGTATTCAAAACATTGCATGGGACCATGCTGGATCCTCTGATCTAGCAGGAGTAACTGCCGTAGAGGTAGCACTATTTGATTGACAACTAAACATTTATAATTTACATACCCCTACATTATGAAAAAAAGAATCAACTCATTTAGAAATGCACATATATTTGGAAAGACTTAAACAAAAAATTATACACATTATTCAATTTCATGTAATATTCCCACACTTTGTGCACATTCATTGTCGGCATTATGAATTCAATTCATTCAATTTGATGAATGTATTATGTGGAAAGTTTAGAGAACACCGTGCAAGAGCAATACTTCTAAAATAAGTTCCATAAAAATAACTGCAATTTTTTTCAAAATTTTGCAATCCTTCATCTCCAGTTGGCATGTTTGAGTCTTTGACAGTGTTATTTTATGAGTTCTTGACTCTAAAATCACTAATTAACATAATCTGAAATAATCACATAAAATAATTTTAAGTTCCATATTGAACCCATAAAAGATCAGATCTTTTTTATTTTTAAATATTTATCAACTAATAACAGCAATAATTAAGATTCAAGAAGATGCATTTGCACAAAATTACAAACAGATGATAGCATTTCACGATTTTAAATTGTCAAGGACTCAAGATATGAACCATCAAATTATCAATTCACATTTCACAAACCAGGAAATTAAACTTCAATTAAATCCTAAACTTACTCATTTCACGAAATCGGAAATACCTGTAGTGGCCGATCTAGATCTAGGATGCAGGAATCGGAATGGCAGAGGAAGGGAGGAAAGTCGGATGGACGAAATCAGAGGCCAAAAACCAGATTTGGGCGCCGTGGGATGGCGTCGTCAAGGCACAAGAGGCCAAGAGACAGCTGCGGGCGATGGCGTCATTGCTGCTAGGCCCAAGACTCACGAACAGAGCTGCCGGTTGCAATGGGGAGGTGGAGTCATCGGAGTACAGTGGAGGAGATCAGATCTGGATTTTGAAATCTAAGATGAGAGACTGATTTCCGGCCGGAAATGAGAAGAACGGGAAAGAAAGAAAA
Organism: Carya illinoinensis; assembly: GCF_018687715.1. Classification (NCBI taxonomy): domain Eukaryota; kingdom Viridiplantae; phylum Streptophyta; class Magnoliopsida; order Fagales; family Juglandaceae; genus Carya; species Carya illinoinensis. The sequence goes on along the minus strand of NC_056760.1, from coordinate 10,302,204 downwards.
TAGAAATGGAAGAGAAACTGAGAAAGTGAAACGCGAAGGGGCAGAATGAACGCACGGACAACTGGAGAAGAACAAAAGAAAGAAACTGGAAAAAAAAAAAAAACAAAGGAAAAATGAAGAAAAAAATATAAATTACGAAAATGCCAAGACATTAAGCTTAATTAGAAAAATGCCACCGCTTGTTAAATTTCAGACCAGAAAGTGTATTCCAACCAGAATACTGGAATTCGGCCGAAATGGATTGGAACGAGGCGAAACGGCCGGAATTTATAGCGGAACGAAATATATAGGTTTCCGGTTTCGGCTACTGTTCCAGAACAGAAAATTTTGACAAATTTGTTCGAAACAGAACGGATTTCAAAACTTTGGTCACACCTGCTGCATCAGATTCTGCCCCACTTGGAAGGAAGCTTGATCTCAAGCTAATGTCAAGGTATAATGCTTCATCTAGAGGATGGTACTGAAATATGTCTGAAACATTGAAAGTAAGGGAAACTAACATACCATCTGGAAGGTCAACCACATAGGCATTGTCATTGATTTTTTTCACAACTCGACATGGTCCAAACTTCTTGTGCATGAGCTTGTTGCATGTCCTTGCAGGAAAACGTTGCTTACGGAGGTGAACCATCACCAAGTCTCCCTTTTGAAAAATTTTTACTCGCTTATGCTAATTAGCTGCCTACTTGTATCATGGGTTGGACTTCTCCAAATTGAGACAGACATTGGAATGAACTTGCTGAATTTTTTCAGCCATATTTTCTGCTCCCATGTTGAGTCCTGGAAGCCTTGGAAGAGGAATCAAGTCTAGAGTGTGTTTTGGGGGTCAAGTATACACAATTTTGAAAGAAGTCTTCCCAGTTGATCGATCGATCATATTCTTGAAAGCGAACTCTACTTGAGGAAGACATACATCCCATTGTTTTGGCTTGTCCTCTGAGATGCATCGAATCATATTGTCTAGTGTGTGGTTAGTCACTTCAGTTTGCCCATCTGTTTGCGGATGGGAAGTGCTGTTGTAGTTAAGGTCGGTATCAAATTTCTTCCAAAGAGTGATCCAAAAGTGGCTAAAAAATTTGACGTCCCTATCATAAGTGATTGATTTTGGGATTACATGAAGTCGCACGACTTCCTTGAAAAAGAGGTGAGCAATGTTGGAGGCATCGGCTATCTTTCAACACAGAATGGAGTGAGCCATCTTCGAGAATTGATCAACGACCACAAAGACGAAGTCCACTCCATGCTGAGTTTGTGGGAGGCCAAACACGAAGTCCATAGCCACATCTTCCCAAGTGTTCTCGGGCACAGGTAGAGGTGTTTACAACCTGGTATTTTGCAAGTGACCCTTCTCCACTTGGAAAAATTGGGCATTTATGGACAAACCTTCCCACGTCTCATCTTAGCTGGGGCCAGTAGTAACGTTCGGATACTTGGGCTATTGTTTTGTCATGCCCCAGATGCCCTCCCAGTCCACCCCCATGCAATTCACGTATTAGGTGTTTGTGCAATGACATTCGTGGTATACACAATTGGTTGCCATGAAATAAGTATCCATATTGGACACAAAAATCAGCCACAGGTTGCCTGAGTTCTCACTTCTTCCATGCCTATGAGAAATCATCATCTTCCACATAAAGATCCTTGATTTGCTCAAACCTTGTGGTCTCGGTTTGTAAGATCACCAAGAGCTCTCTTATGCGGTTGAGGGCATCGGCCACCTTATTGTGCTTCCGTGACTTATGCTTAAGAACCATAGTAAACTTTTGTATGAAAGTTACCCACCGTGCATGCATCCAGTTCATGTCGGTTTGCGTGTTTATGAACTTGAGAGCATGGTGATCACTGTAAAGCACGAATTCCCACTAAACCAAATAATGCTCCCAATGTTTCAAGGCCCTAACTATAGCATAGAATTCCAGCTCATAAACGGTCCACTTGTGCCGCGCTTCATTTAATTTTTCACTAAAAAATTCAATGGGTCTGCCTTCTTGTGAAAGAGCAGCTCCAATGTCAATGATGGAGGCATCACACTCTACCTCAAATAATTTCTTGAAACTGGGCAAAGAGAGAATAGGGGTACTAGACAATTTTGCTTTGACGATGGCAAAGCTCGCATCTTGGTCATCACACCAATAAAACCTCCCCTTCTTCATACACTCTGTAATTGGTGCGGCGAGTGTGCTAAAATTCCGGATGAACCTCCGATAAAAGTTGCTAATCTGTGGAAGCTATGGACTTAAGTAATGGAGGATGGGCAGGGCCACTCTCGGATTGCTCGAACCTTTGCTTCATCAACCTGGACCCCTTCTGAGCCAACGACAAGGCTGAGGAAGAGCAAGCTGCTGGTGAGAAAATTACATTTCTTCAAGTTGATATAAAGTTTGCTCTCCATTAAGATCGACAAAACTTCCTTCAAGTGCAAGAGAAGCTGCTGCTCATATTGACTGTATAGGAGAATATCGTCGAAATATACAACCACAAACTTGCCAATGAAAGGTTTGAGAGTTTGGTGCATCACTCTTGTAAAAGTGTTAGGTGCGTTTGACAAGCCGAATGGCATGACCAGCCACTCGTAGAGTCCTTCATTTATTTTGAAAGTTGTTTTCCATTCATCGCCAAGCCGAACTTTTATTTGATGGTAGCCACTCCTCAAGTCAAGCTTGAAAAAAATTTTTGAGCTTGCAAGCATATCTAACATGTCATTTAGTCATAGTATGGGAAATCTATATTTTATTGTGATTTTGTTGATAGTGCCACTGTCCACGCACATTTGCCAACTTCTGTCTTTCTTGGGGGTGAGTAAGGCTAGAACAGTGTAAGGACTCATGCTTTCTCAAATTAGCTCCTTGCGGATGAGGTCTTCAACTTGGTCTTGTAAGACTTTGTGTTCGTTGGGACTCATTCGGTAGTGCAGCAAATTGGAGAGACTACACTCGGCACCAAGTCAATGCAATGTTGTATGTTACGCATGGGAGGGAGTCCTGCTGGTAGCTCTTGTGGGATGATGTCCAAAAATTCTTCAAGCAAGAGCCACACGGTTGGTGGCAATTCGGATGTGGTCTCCTCTATCCTTCCTTTCACAACTAGTGTCACAATCTCGCCACATTCCTTTGCCTCAATTAGGAATTGGTCTTCGCTCACAGTAAGAAAACTAGCTTTCTTTGCAAGTGATGTTGTGTCGGGCGGTCGCTCTCCTGCAGGTAGCAATGTCACTTTCCGTTCATGCCACCAAAACATATACGTGTTATCGCACCCCCTGTATGTGGCATCCACATTATATTGCCAAGGTCTCTCGAGTAACACGTGACAAATATCCATATCCATCACGTCGCAATCTGCCACATCATTGTAAAATTTACCAATTGAAAAAGGAATTTTATAGGTGGTAGTTACCTTCGTCTCAACCCCCTTCTTGAGCCAACTGATCTTGTAAGGTTTGAGATGCTTCTTTATGTCTAGTTGTAACGTTGAAACCAACGCCCTTAACACTATGTTTTCACAACTCCCGCTATCGATGATCAAGTTGCAAACGTTGTGATCAATTGTGCAACAAGTTTTGAAGATAACATGCCTTTGAGTGTGGTCTTTCTGGTTTGGTGCTAAGAGGAGCCGTTGGATGACACAATTCACCAAGTCTCCTTCATCACCTTCTACAAGCTCACCTTCCTCCTCTGATCCCTCGTCGTCTTCCCTAGCCGAGTCTTCACCATCCACTATGTTGATTGATCTTCTCGCAAGGCACTCGTTGGAGCAATGCCCTGGTTGGTTGTAACGGAAACATTTACCGGTGATTGGCCTGTTGTAAGGATTGTTGCCAGTGCTCCCTCTACTCCCTATAGTGGCAGTGCTAGACTTAGGGGCTTGATAGTTGTTCTATGTCTTTGGGTCACGACTAGAGGAAGGAACATGTGGTGGATTCGGCTGAATCGGTGGTTCAATTCCTTTGTTTGTTGGTGAGAAACTCGGTGTCCTGGTGGGGGGTTGGGAGAGTTGTGATTCAATCTTCATCGCCAAATTGAATGCTTCTGAGAGCATCTAAACGGTGTGCAGTGTCACCTTGTCTTGTATGGCGACGCGTAACCCTCTAATATACCTGGCTACCTGTTGTCCTTTCATTTCCGATAGGTTGTTCCTAGAGTTTAGGCGATAGAACTCCTCAGTGTATTCATTAATGGACCTTGTGCCTTGTCTGCAGTTTTGATATTGTTGGTACAAGAGCTGCTCATAATTTGGTGGGAGAAATCAAGCTCTCATTAGACTTTTCATCTTATGCCACACACGGACGGGTTGCTTGCCTTGTTGTCTCTGGTTATTTTGAGTCTGTTCCCACCAAGCGGATGCGCCACCATGTAGTTTATAGGCCACCAACTTCACCTGTTGATTCTCAAGTATCTGCATATAGTCAAAAAAGTTCTCCACTTCCAGGAGCCAATCAAGGAAGCTTTCGACGTGGAGGTGTGCATTGAAACAAGGTAGATCAATTTTTATTTTGAAGTTGAAATTACCATTGCAACCCCTCTGATTTTAATTTTTCTCCTACCACTGCATCCTCAAGTTCATCCTCACTTGAGGAATCGTCTCCAGCGTTGTCGATTGGTGGTTGTCTGAGTCCCCTCCCTCCTCTAGGGTGAGCTTGATCCTATTGCCTTTTATTATGGTCTCTATTGCCTTCCACATGGACGTTAGTAATAGACCTTTGGATCTCTTGCAAGACACGCTCGATCCTTTCAAACCACTGTTGGTTTTGTTGGTTTTGCGTTTGGATGGATTCCCAAAGGGCCTTATCTCGAGGTTGGTTGTTATCATTTCCTGCCAATGAGTCAGGCGAAACCTTGCTCCGATGCCAATTAACGTAGCGGAAACATACAAAGATAGGAAAATTCAAGAAGAGTTGTGTCTCCTCAAACAATGAATCATAAGTTTATTGATAAACTCTGTAATGCTTACAATAATTCAGATGATCCCCCCCATTGTATGATTTGGTTCCTTAATAAAGGAAGCTTAGGCAACTTAGGAAATTAATTCAAAATGGAAAGTAGACTACTGTAATATTAACAACTAAGGTAACTTATATTGGAATGGACATAAAATCTGCAAGAGCCTTTTTAGGAAAGAATAAAATCAGCAATCATTCTTGATTTGTGCTTGAATCTTCTGATGATCCCTCCATTCTTGGTGTCATGTCTGCTGCATCATAATGTACATTAGTATTAGTAAAATATTATGTATTTATCAAAAAGAATATGTTGAGAATTTATTGGGTCATAAAATGTAATGAATATTTATATTTTATATTAATAACATATAATCAAACAAATGTTCATATTTAATATTAAAATTTTATGTTATAAATTATAATATAAAGTTATTTCATATATAATTATATATTATATATAATATTTTATATAATACTAAAAATTAATTTTTTATATATATTTTATAAACCGGTTCGATCCAGTTCGGTCCTAGAAAGTCAAAAACTAAAACCGGATCGGATTTAACTAATTTTTAAAATGTAGGAATTGGTCCCGGACCAGACCGATTCAAAACTGGACCAACCGTTTAGAGCGGTTCTCCGATTTTTTGGTTTAAATTTTTACCTCTACTTCTAAGTCTCAGTTTGGATGTCCAGATAATATACAAATTATCTTATCTGAGTTGTAAGTCATCTTTTATCTATCTATCTAAATGGTTGGAAACAATAGCTTATCTCATATCTGATTTTTCAACTAACGCTACAGTAATGCGACAGTAACGCTAATTATCACATTTTTAATATATAATTATCTATTATAATTTTATTTTATTGTAATATATAATTAACAATATATATTTCAGATTTTATAAAATATAGTATAATAAATAGGTCATAATATAAAAATATATTTTGGAAAAATAAAAATATTTATGAGTTTTTAAATTATTAATAGATATTACTTATTTTTAATATATTCATAATATTTTCCACCTAATAATTAAAAATACTTTTTAATAATTGGTGGGACCTACCACTTTATCAAATCCCAAAAAGTTAAAACCATCTTATATCATCTCACTATCCAAATATATTCTTTTTTACAAACTATGTTATCTTATCTTAACTCAAAAATCTCATTATTATTCAAAATATTTCATCTCATCTTATCTAAACTTTGTAACCAAACAAGACCTAAATATGGTTTAGCTTAAGCATGGCTTTCTTTGATCTATCAAGTGATTACAAATGGCATTAGAATTTCAAAAATATGAAATTTTATTCATTCATGCAGGAACCCTACCAAACTAAATATAGTTTGCTGACGATGATATATAATTGTTCCCGCATGGTCTTAAGTTGATTCTTCTAGACATTTTAGGCACAAGTAATTGTTCATACAATTATTAGGGTTTGTTTAAATTACAATTATTATGTGGGCCGTATGACGCTACGTATGTTTAAGCCGTTGTTTGCAAGGGTGCAAAAAAAGCTTGTGGGATGGAAATGAAAGCTCCTATCCTTTGGCAGTAAGATTATCCTCTTAAAACATGTTTTAAATAGTTTGTCGATTCACTTGCTCTCTGTGCTGAATTTACTGAAAGGAGTAGTTAAGGAGCTAAAGGGGATTTTTGCCAATTTTTTATGGGGTTCGAGTATGGAGGTAAAAAAGAGAAAATAGGTTTCATGAAGGATGATTTGCTTGCTGGTAAAGGAAGGAGGATTTGGGATTCAGGATCTCTCGGATGTTCAAAGCTCCTTATTCATGAAGTTTGCTTCGAAGTTATTAAAGGGTGGTTCTTTGTGGGCTGATTTCGTTAAGGTGAAGTATGTGGGAAATTCACATTTACTGTCGGTGGTTTCGTCTGTAAGAGAATCAAGATTTTAGAGAGGTATTTTAAGCGTGTTCCCTATGGTGTTGAGTAATTCTATGAGCTTAATTCAAGGGGGTGATTCAAGCTTTTGGTTTGATGATTGGTTGGGGGATGGTGTAGTTGCTGATTCGGAGGTGGTGGTTGGAGATCCGTGTTTGAGAATTTGGGATTTGGCTGTTGGAAATAGTTGAGATTTGTCTAGAATGTAGCAACTTGTTAGAGAGACGATGGTGGAGAAAATTGAAAGTTTTCAGTTGAGGCTTCGAGGGAGCAATGATGGGGAATTTACGTCTAAATCTGCCTGGGAATTAATTAGGGACATGGGTCCAATTTTGCTTGTGGAGGAAGTGGCTTTGGCAAAGTGAAGTCCCTAAGAAAATGTCATTTATGGTTTGGCGAGCTCGTCTTCATGCTCTGCTGGTGGATGAAAGGATTAGGCAGCTGGGTATTCCGATTGTATCAAAGTGTAATTGTTGTGTTGCTGCTTAGATATAAACATTAGATCATGTTTTGTGTGATGGGGAAGGGGCTAGGAGGGTCTGAGATTTTTTTGCTGGAGTGTTTGGGATCAGGATGTCGCAGTTGAGAAGTTGGCAAGGGATTGTTAGTGTTTAGTGGCTACGGGCATCCACTTCTTTTCAAGTGGGGTGGCTTTGTGGGGTTGCGCCAATTATTATTACTTGGTCTATTTGGAGGGAGAGATGTGTAACACCTATGGAGGGGAAGATTTTTTTGTGGAAACGGATTGTGCGATGTGTTAAAGGTTTTTTTTGTTAAGATTTCAACTTCTTTGAGGAAGCTAAAAAAGTTCAATGGGAGAGATGCTTTGATCTTGCAGGAATTACACTGTCCAGTGGTGTTGGCGAGTACTAGGGAGGTGAAGAAGATTGCTTGGACTAGGCTAGGTTTGGGGTTGGTGAAGTTAAATGTTGATGGAGGATCCTGTAGTAATTCGAGTATGTCTGGAGAGGGTGGTGTCATTAGAGATCATCATGGTAAGGTTATTGCAAGGTTTGTTCATTGTTATGGATATGTCACTAACAACGTTGCCGAATGCCAGGCTTTCCTTGATGGTTTAAAGTTGTGTCATCAACTTGGGTTGAGAGATTTTTTGGTAGAGTCGGATTCGATGGTGATTGTCGGTTGGTTTCGGTCGGGTGTGTGCAAATTTTGGTATTTATGGAATTTTTAGAAAGAAGCACTTCATTTATTTCATTTGATGAATGTCAGTGTTCGGCACATTTATTGAGAAGCAAACATGGTTGCATATTTTCTTGCTAAGGAAGGGGCGATGGGTCAACATTTCGACTCTTAGGGGGAGGAGTTTAGAGAGAAATGTTTTTTGTGGCCTTGTATGTACTCATAAATGGGATCTTCCCTATATTAGACGCCAATAATTTAGATTTGGGGCGAGCTTAGGAGTTTATGGGTGTTTGTGTTTTTAGAGACAGTTTGAATTTGTTTACTTGGTTTGTTTATGGGTTTTTTTGGCACCTAAGTTGTTTTGATCTTGTGAAATTTTTTGTAAACTCTAAGGTGACCTTGGATTGTTTCCATGGTACTCCTCCGCCATAACTAAGAGTTTTTTAATAAATTTGGGAGGAGGTCACTCGTGGAAATGTGACATTCGACTATTTAAAAAAAAAAAAAAAACCTTAATTCTTAAACACAAGAACCAAGTCTTTGCTATTGTATTTTCTGAAAAAATAAAATATAAAAATAAGATACTTTTTTTATCAATAAATAAGGATTTTATTGATAATAGGTGAAGGTTGAGTCCTAGGACTGCAAATGAACAAAGTAGCTCATGAACAGCTCGAACTCACCTCGTGTATACTCGGTTCGAAGTCGGATCATTTAGTAAATAAGAGGTTTGTAAATAATAATATATATTTGAATATCAAACGAGCAAAACTCGTATAAACTCGGCTTAACTCGGTTTAGGCTCGTGAATAAAACTCGTATAAGTTCAACTCGTTTGAGCTCGTTTTGAAATTTATAATATGTTTTATATATGCATATGTTATATAAATTACATGTTAGTTATATTTTATATATTTTTTCTTATATACTATTAATAAATTTATTGTTTACCTTATTTAATTTATATGTTATGTTTCCAAAATTTGGATAATAATATATCATACAACTACAACTATTGCTTTATTATATTATCTATATGTATTAAATAGTTTAATTTATTACATTTAGCTTATGTATTATTTTTTAATTTATAAGTTATTTTTATAAAAACTTATACCAAAAGAATTTTGAATAAATAAATAAATAAAATTTTGAACGTGCATCAAAATTATTTAGTTGAATACTTAAATATTTTGAGGTTTTTTTTATAGAAATTAAAATTTTTTATTAATCAAAAGATAATATTCATAAATAAAAAATAAAAAATCAAGGTAGTTTGAGCTCGAGCTAAATTTGAACAACATTAACGGTTAACGAGCCAAGTTTGAACAAGAATATTCGAGTTCAAACGAGCAAACATTTTAATCAAGCTCAAGTACCCTTAATCGAATTCGACTTGACTCGGTTCGTTTGCAGCCTTAGGCGAAGTCAAGTACACAGGACATATACAAAAACCACACCTAAGAATGATTGTCTAAAGATATAAGAAAATCATGTGCGTTCCTGCCATTAAAGTCTATTACAATCAACCAATGGCATAAAGTGTGTAGAAGAAAAGTTTTGAGCTCGTCTATTGTTCGTTCACGATTCTCAAAACTCTGACTGTTCCTCTCCATCCATATGTACTACCATAGTTAGGTTGGTATCATCTTCCTTATAGCTGCAATTTGAGTTACCCCAGATGCCTTGCCAAGTGATCCAAAAGTCAACAACCCTTGTTGGCGTTACCCAAATGAGTCCCACTCTCACAAAGATATTGTTCCACAAACTCATGGCTATATCACAATGCAATAATAGATGATCCACAAACTCATTACTTTTCTTATACATGTAACACCAACCCAATACAATGCATGGCGTTTTCTTAGATTATCTAAGGTGATAATCTTCCCTAATAAAAATGTCCATACAAAAAAGGAAGATTTTAAAGGGGCCTTAGTCTTCCATATGTTCTTCCATGGGAGTGTTCTTGTATAGTGTGTCATAAAAGACTTATAGTACGGTTATACAGTAAATCTCCCCTTCTTGGATGGTGACCATATCATCTTATCCACTCCTCCTGACACTCTACAATTGTGTAAAAGATTGAAGAAATTTTTAAATATGTCAATTTTCCAATCTTGGATAGTTTTAAGGAAAATGATGTTCCATTAGGGTGAGCCAATAGAGAGATCCATAAGCTTTGCTACTGAAGTCCCCTTACTTTGTGCAATGCTGTATAGTATTGGGTAGGCTTATTTGGGGATTCAATTTCCATACCATAAGTCATTCTATAATTTAATTTTAGAATCATCCCCAACTACAAAAAATGTTGATTGATGAAACATAAAATACTACTGGGCAGAATGGTGTGGCTTAGTGAGTTTCAATGTTTAAGGTCTTGTACGTTTGGATTCTAAGATTGTCTCATCTCATTACATCTAATTTCATCTCAATATCTAAATACTATAAACACAAACACTTTTAAATTTCAAATCTACTAACTTTTTTATGTAATCATTACTACCTAATTATTATAATTTTTCCATACTTTCAAATAAAATACAAAAAATAATTTTATTTTTTCAAATCTCAAAATAATTAAAAAATTATGTTCTTAAAATATTTTAATTTTATTATATTTTTATTCAATTTTTTCTATCTTATTTTTTAAAATTTTATAAAATATATTAAGTCAAACTATTTTACTACTATTCATAAACTTATTCACAAATTATTTTATTTATATTCATAAATTATTTTATTATTATTTTAAATTTTTTATTTTTTTTTTTATCTTATCTCAACATCCAAATGAAGGTTTTAAGTTAATATTTATTAGATTGGGCTGTGGGGTCTTTGTGAGCGTTGCGAGGCCACATCCCCAGCAAGAACTTACAAGACGCATAGAAAATAAAGTACTATAGCCTATAGTCGTTAATTAGTAGGACGTAGAAAAAGACAAGGGGGGATAGAAGCTTTTAGATGTCGATTCAGATTTTGCTGAGATCCACTAACTAGAACGATTTGTGGCTGTTCATATAATAAACACGAAAAAATGCCAACTCAACCGAAGATCAATGATAAACGTCCCAACGACCCATCAAATTTTAAAAACTACCAGTCCTTCGCTTTCTAAACCACTTGTAATGAACGATATAATTATGTTGATCAATATTCTGGTGGGAGTATTTTATTGATAGAACCATCGCCATCACTTATGCAGACTTCTCTTGGAGAACGATGGGAGAGGTAGATGATCATACCAGTATTACTACTCATGATAACAACAAAGGTAATTTAATACCACCCATTTCAAACTTGCAAGTTACTTCTAGTTTTATATTACCTCAAGGCAACGGACATTAATATATGTTCTTAATTTTATTTCAGAAGCGAAAAGTCTGGATTCTCCTGAGCTCGAATTCTCAAAAGACGAGGTGGTACTTATTACTAGGATGTTCAGATTAGTCGGAGAAAGGTTATAAATTCCTTGATTCTTACCCTGACTAATTGGCTTATTTTCTCACATGCAGCCAAATTAAGTCATATATATATATATATATCATGAATATCATGTTTGGGATTGGTAACATGTACTGCATGCAAGTTATATAGGTTATCTCTAATTGCTGGGAGGATTCCTAGAAGAACTGCAGAAGAGATTGAGAAGTACTGGACTTCAAGACACACATGATGATGATGATCTTCAACCTCGAGCGGAAGACGATGACTAGGATCCAAACGTACGCTAAGACCTACAATTAGTTTATACGGTTTGATTTAAATCTTGTTAATTAGTTGTTGCAGTATGCATGCGCATTATAAGAAAAATAGCTTTTTGCATGATTTAAAATCGTCGCAAAAATCATACAAAATATGGTGATTATTTTCTAGCGTCATTGAAAAATTGATGCAAGATGGTCGGTAATATTGAGTTCCAAAAAGTTTTTTGCGTCAAAATAAAATATTAACGCAAAAATAATTATTTGGTGACGATATTTGTTGACGCTAAAGGACAATAACTTTGATGCAAAAGATAATTCAACAATAGGAAAATGCCCTATGAGCGACCAGAGTCCAGTGTCACATAAACAAAATAGGACTGCAAATAACTTCATTTTCGTCACATATATATCGTCACAAAATTACTGGCTTGTTGTAAATGGACTATTTTTTTGCTTCTATATATATTGTTGCAAGAAATAACTAGTATCGCAAATGGGTTTCCATTTCTGGTCCATATATCGTGTCACAAAAGCATTGGTTAGTCGTAAATGGATTTTTTTTGCGTTACTCTATATTGTCCCAAAAACTATATAATGACACAAATACCTATTCATTTTCATCACATATGTCCCGTCACAAAAGCCAGCTTGCCGTAATTGGATTTTTTTTGTGTCGCTCTATATTGTTGCAAAACTAAATAGCAATGCAATTACTTTTTCATTTCCGTCACATATATCCTTGTGGATGTTGGCTTTATGTCGAACCACGTAAATCTGAGTATCTCCCTCACTTTTACATTCTCAGTATTTATTTTCCATTCACTACCATGGATGTACGCACATCTGCACTAGATCATAGCGGGGGCTCTAGACTACTGATCGAGTCCCAGATCATTAAAGCGGGCTGAGAATGACTCTTTTTCCTCTTCTGATCTGTTGTTTGATTTTTGGCATTAACATGACTTAACAGTCAAGTAACTATCAACATATGCAATAAAATTATCAATGAATTCCTTAACCACACAATCATTTTGTTGAAATAAAAAGTGATTTCTATACTTCCATATCCCCATGCAATTGTGAGAAAAAATGGGACACAAGCCAAATCAGTTACCATTAAATCTCAAACCATATTAGCAAAACCAACAACTACATCCAATAAAACCAGAACCTTAGGACAATGATCAACCCAAACTGAACATAAAGCTTGACATCTATATAAAGCATGAGTACTATCCTCAAGAGCCATTCTACATTGGTCAAATAAATATGAATAGAGAATGCCTCTTTTCATTAAATTCACCTTTAGGCAGATCATGGATTATCATGTCAAGCCCTCCAAGCAAACTGCTTTACCGTATAAGGTAACTTCAAATTCAAAACTTTCCTCCAAAAAATAGGCCTCCCCAAAGGATTTGAACTTACAGCACTATCACCTACAGCTTCCAAGTTTAATAATAAGTTATATGCATATCTAACATAATAATTGCCATTTTTATTGTCTCCCGTAATCAAGTGATCCTCTTTAACATGTGGAAATAAAGGAATATGAAAAATATGATCAAATTCATATGGTGGAAAAATTTCATGTACTAAGGCTTGATTCCAGGTACTTGATTGTTGATATATCAATCAACTAACTATAGCATTAGGAGGTAAGCTAAAAGTCTGTGATCTGATTGGCATAATCCCCAGTCTTCAAAATGGAGGCATGGAGTTCGAAACCCCCCTCCCCCAAATGTATATGAAAAAAAGGTATTAGGAGGTAAACACTGGCGATAAAGAAGAATTTGTTTCAGCGGAAAAGATGGCATCCAATTGTCTTACCAAATGCCAGATTTTATCACCCTGACTTATGCGCCATCTACACCCATGAACTAAACACATGTTTAGCTACAAATATACTTCACCACACATAAGAAGGGTGATTGCCAAGTGTTGATCTCAAATAATCAGAATTGGAAAAATACTTGGCCTTAAAAACTCTAAATAATAAAGAATGAGAGTCATGTAAAAGCCTCCAACCCTATTTAGCAAGCAAAGATACATTAAATAATTCTAAGTCCTTAAAACCCATTCCACCATGAAGCTTCAAAGTAAGCAGTTTTTGCCAACCCACCAAGTGAACCTTACGTTCATTACCACGTTGTTCCCACCAAAACTTTGCAAACATTCTCTTAAGATCCTTACAAAATAGTTTAGGTAGTTTAAAATAACTTATAGTATAGGTTGGCAAAGCTTGAACAATCTCTTTTAACAAAATTTCTTACCAACTTGAGATGATAATTTTTTCTTCCAACCCTACAGTTTCTGCCAAATTCATTCCCTTAGCTCTTTAAAAGTTCTATTTATGGGTTTACCAATAAAAGAAGTGAGTCCCAGAATATCTGTCATGAAGTTCATAATAACGAACATTCCAAAGTCTTGATATCACTAATTACCTCCTCCTCGACATTCTTAATTAACAGTAGTCTTCTCCAAATTAATTTCCTGCCCGGAAGCAAGTCCATAAATCTGAAGCAAGCACATAATACATTCATTTGCATAATGTGTTGCTTTCACAAGAAATCAGGCCATCATCAGCAAGTAACAAATGAGTGACGGAAGGAGTTTCATTATAGGCTGTTAAGGGCTTGTTGGAAAAAAAAGGCCATCCCGAAATCTTCATCTCATTTCATTTTATTCTATCTCATTCCCAAACATTATTCATATACAAATATCTTCAAACTAATTATTATAACTTTTCTAAACTTTCAAACAATTTTTTTTTTTAAATCTCCAAATAAAAAATATTAAAAAATTATATTCAACAATTTAACTTTATAATATTTTTTATTCAACGCTTTATCTCCCATTTCTCAAAATCTTATAAAATATTAACATAAATTATTTCACTACTATTCACAAATTATCTTATTAATTTTTACAAAATTTTCTTCTCATTTTATTCTCCCAACTTGTCTATTGTCTATATGTTAATAACATTATAAAATTTTTCTAAATAAAAATTTTATGTGTAGTTATTTTTATGTATTTTTTTATATATTTAACTAATATGATTAATTGTATTAATATAAAATAATTATTTTATTAAATTACATCAGTAAAATAGGGAAGGAGTGACTGTGTCACCAGCCCACTCTGCCCAGCCCACTTTTGTAAAACCAATGCCCAGCAGCCCAGCCACTCTGTGGTCCCCCGTTTTTCGGTTCGTCCCCTTCTTCCGTTGTTCGTCGCGAAGACTCTCACCGAATAGGGTTTTGGAGGGTTTTTTCGGTCGAGGAGAAAACGCACAAATCACGAAATGGAGTTCGAGAAGAGAAAAGCGGCGACGCTAGCGTCGCTGGGCTCAACCGAGACCGACAAATCACCCAAGGGCACCTTAGACGCGCCCATCATCCCTCTCCTCAACACCCTCAACCACCATCCCTCCTACTTCACCACCAGCTCCTGCTCCGGCCGTATCTCCATCCTATCCCAACCAAAGCACACAAATAATGATAATAATACCAAGAAAAAAGCCAGAGGCGGCACGTGGCTCTTCGTCTCCCACGACCCAGCCGATACCGACTCGGTCATCTCCCTCCTCTTCCCCCCAGAGTCGACTCACCAACAACCCCACTCCGAACTTGTCCTCAGGTTCGAGCCGCTCATCGTCGCAGTCGAGTGCAAAGACCTCGCTTCTGCTCAGTCTTTGGTCTCCACTGCCATATCTTCCGGGTTCAGAGAATCCGGCATCACCAGCGCGGGCAAGCGCGTAATCGTAGCAATTCGGTGCTCGATTAGGATGGAGGTGCCGTTGGGGACCACTGAGAAGCTTCTGGTTTCGCCCGAGTTCGTCCGGTACCTCGTCGACGTGGCTAACGAGAAAATGGAAGCTAATAGGAAGAGAACCGAAGGGTTTTTTCGTGCTTTGCGGCAGAGTGATGGCTTTGCGGGGCCTGAGGTGAGTGCAGCATTCGTTGGCAGTATCGACTCCGTGTGTAATGAGGACGCTGACTTGGAAGAAAAAGATGGTGATCCGCATTCGGGAAATTTGATTGGCAACGGAGGTTTGTTGTAATTGGTTGATGACATATTTCTGCTTATGAACTTTTTATTGTGTAAATTTTCCGAAGTGATATTTGGTGGTTTGTTTATGATGGCAATGGAAATGAATTAGAGGCAATGAAAAAGGTGATGAAATGCTTTCCTGGATTTTCGAAGCAGTTTAGTGTTAATTTATGGATGACAGTGATTAATTCTAGGAGTTTTTAAGTAAGAGTGAGACAAAGAAACAGAATGCATTTGGCATCAATAAGGCAAAGTGGATTCGCTATGCTTTGTATATTTCAAAGTTAGATTCGATGAGGACTACATATTGGTTTTCTTTATATGTGTGCATCACAGTGAATATGCATGGAGTTCAGTGGTGCTATTACATACTAATATATGTTTGAATGCAGGAAACCTTTCCTTTTAATGTGAAAGAACAGTCTGAGACTTTGAATCATTGGCAGGGACGGTGGGAGTTTCCAGTTGTTGTCTGTCTGTTGTTCCGATGGTGATAGTCGGTGAACCCGTGGAGAAGCTTTTTCTCTGGGGTCACTCGGCTTGTATATTGGATAACAAAAACGAGAACAAAGCTATGATATTTGGTGGTTTCGGAGGCATGGGAAGGCATGCAAGAAGGAATGAGTCTTTACTGCTTAATCCATTTGTGGGCACATTAGAAACGATGAATGTAGAGGGCAGTCCAACTCCACGTTTAGGTCACACTTGTTCTTTGGTTGGAGATTTTGTCTTTGTTATTGGAGGCAGGGCTGATCCTGTGAACATTCTATCTGATGTATGGGTCCTTAATGCAGCAAAGAATGAATGGAGATTAGCAGAATGTACTGGAAGTGTTTTTCCTCCCAGGTGAATTTATCTTCCTATCTTTGTGTTGTTCACTTGTTCATTCTGTCATAACTGTGTCTTTACATAACTATTTTTTTCAAGGGTTGATCTCTCTCTTCTACATGCATATGTTGCTTCACAGGCATAGGCATGCAGCAGCCGTTGTAAGCTCAAAGATATATGTATTTGGTGGACTTAATAATGATTCAATTTCTTCATCATTTCATGTCCTCGACACAGTGAACCTGCAGTGGAAAGAGTTACCAGTTGCCGGGGAATGGCCGTGTGCCCGTCACTCTCACTCGATGGTAGCATATAGGTCTCAAATATTTATGTTTGGAGGGTACAATGGTGAGAAAGCACTTGGTGACTTGTATAGTTTTGATGTTAAAACATGTCAATGGAAGAAGGAAAAGACTTCAGGAAGAAGTCCACAAGCTAGGTTTTCCCACTCTATGTTTGTGTACAATAATTATCTTGGGCTTATTGGTGGTTGCCCAATTCGACAACATTGTCAAGAGTTGGCATTACTTGATTTAAGGATCCACGTATGGAAGCATTTGACACTGGATTCTGTTGGAAATGATTTGTTTGTACGAAGTACTGCCAGCATTTTTGGTGACGATCTTGTTATGATTGGTGGTGGGGCCTCTTGTTATGCATTTGGAACGAAGTTTAGCGAGCCCATGAAAATCAACCTGCTTCCTTTGATATCTTTAAATGACAATCCTATGCCTTCTAAAATTAGAGAAGTGCATGGTACCCATCGGAATGATGTAGTGATGGGAGAAAAGAATGCCCGTTTTCAACATCCACGATGCGAGAATGGACAAACTTTATCCACAGCTCCTAGCTTGAATTTGGGGGTTGAATCAGCTGGAATGAATGGAAATCATATGATTGCTTCGCATTGGGTTTTACAACTTGAAAGAAAATATGCAAAATTAGGAAAGGATATATTGAAAAAGTTTGGATGGTTAGATCTTGGGAGGAAGGTTTATTCTAGGGAAGATGGAATGCATATATATTTTCCTGTGACTAAAAAATTTAATGGTGCATATCATGAAAGGCTGAATTATTCATTAGATGAATCTGAAGGACATAATGACCTTCATGTATTAAAGCCATATGCTGGAAAAGTACTCGTGTTAGATGAGATCTCATGTTTTGAAGCCTTAAATCTTTTGGAGGAGTTTGGTGCCAGAAAGTTGGTAGATGAGGTAGTTGAAGTCAAAAGAACTGCAAAATCTACATTAAAAGTAATGAGTGAAGCTGTGGCCTCTTTGATAGAGCACAAAGGCCTTTCAGAACAACTTTTAGAGGAGCTACCCACAAGGTTTGTGCTTCATTGCTTTGTTTCCTTCATGTTTTCCATGAGCTTTGGTAATATGAACTGGGAGATCATTACATGCCACTTTTTCTTCAGTTAGAATCCTTTCTAGATGAAAGCTGTGCTTGCACATTCTAATGCTTTTGTTGCTTGTAAGTGAATGCAATATCCTTGTATATGTGACTCATATCAAATTCTTTGGCATTTTCAGATGGGAGCGACTTGGTGATATTGTTGTGCTTCCTATCATATCCTTCAAGGATCCAGTATGGGACTCAATTGGGCCTGAGCTTTGGCCCATTGTTGCCAAATCACTTAATACTCATCGCCTTGCCCGTCAGGTAAGCTATGTTCTTGAATTACATATGAAGTTGTATATTGCTTGTTGATGCCTGCTTTTCTTCATTCTGTTTCAAAATCTATCATTTTGTGTGAATTCAGTGTAACAGATATTTTGGCTCCTTGAATCTCCGCGGACATACATAAATAGTTTGAATTTAATGTTCAGGATCTGTGCATCAATTATATCGGTTTACATGTAATAAGTATGTCGAAAGATTTTTTTTTGGTAAGTAATAAACTTTATTGATCGAATGCAACTAGGCAAAGCCCATGTACACAGGAAGTATGCAAAAGAGACACCTAATTACACTCTAGCAAGCTGAAAAGAAATAAAAAACTCATGAACATTCTCTCCCTTAAGACCGAAGAGAATACAAAAAAGTTCCAGATTTCCCCCACTGTTCTCTCCTTCTTGTTGAAGCATCTTTCATTTCTTTCCATCCACGTTGAAAGATTTTGTTAGAGGCTTAAAGCAAATATCAGAAATATGATTCTCAGAATAGAAATATTCTGTCCAAGAGGTGATACATGCCATTATGCATCCTGATTGTTTGTAAGATCCTTTCAACATGGACATTGTCACGACTTGGATCTTTTATTCTTCACATTATAATTTTTTTTTTTTTTGATAAATTATTCTTCACATTATAATTATTATCCATCCAGATTGTTCTTCACATTACAATTATTATCCATCCAGATTGTTTAAGTTCTAGATTATTCTCCAAATGGCTTTTTAGTATCTGATGATGTGTTAAACTTGTATGCTGAATTAGAAGGAACCATCATCTTTCAAAGACAAAATAATCTTTGACAAAGGCAACAACTTCCAAGAAACATGGACTATGTACCTGCTAGACAGCCAAGACTATTTTATTCTTGTTTCTTTTTCTTTTTTTGGTTTCTTTCAGGGGGAATCCTAGCTCATTACATATAGGATACAAGTAGTTATGTTATGGATCCCAATCCATGGGCCAATACTTTTCAAACTCCCCTAATTTCCTCTTCTAGAAAAGTGGACACATCTGGGTAGATGATGTCTTATAGTGTAAATAGTTCAACTGTGAGCTGTAAAACTTTGTACAATGTTCAGTCATAGTGCCAGAAAGTCTCCTCTAAATTGCATTTGCCAGAAGCTTGGCTATGCTTGTCATTGCCTATACAATGATTACACGAATTTGCTGGTGTTTTCAAGGGTCGAGTTGCGCAAACTGGTACAAGGGACAGTACTTTGGAGATTCTAGTTGGAGATAATGGTTGGGTTGATCATCGGGAAAATGGAATTCTCTATTCTTTTGATGCTACAAAGTGTATGTTCTCCTGGGGCAATCTTTCTGAGAAACTTCGTATGGCCCGTCTGGATTGTAGAGATGAAGTAATTGTAGATTTATTTGCCGGAATTGGATATTTTGTGCTGCCATTTCTTGTCAGGTATGCTTTTTTTTTTTTATCATCTCAAGGTTTCTCCGTAGGCATAGTTTATTAGTCAAGAATCCTCTTATCTATCCATGAAATGAGTTTATCCAACCAAAACAAAGATTAGGAAGCATGCAACTGAAGTTAGGACAACTAGTATTTACCCGTGTCAAATTTCAACTTCTATGTCCAACTTAAAACATGTCCTAAAAAAAATTAATGTATAGATTAGTCTTATGCAAACAGAATAAATTAATATAGGCTTACTGGAATGCACATTAGTAGCTGGAATTCTGGCTCGGAGTATCTCCAGCTTTGAATTGATAGAATGATTTTTTTATTTTTTGATAAGTAATGATAGAATGATTTTGAGTGGGGCTTTCTAGTTGTCTATTCTGACACAAGCAATTCAACTACTTTGGTCATTTGTAGACTTATGGTTTACTTATTGTCACCTCACTTGACAGGGCCAATGCAAAATTAGTTTATGCTTGTGAGTGGAATCTCAATGCCATCGAAGCACTCCAACATAATCTACAAGCAAATTCTGTGAGTGATCGCTGTATCATACTTGAAGGAGATAACCGGATCACAGCACCTAAAGTATGTTCTGAGATCAGATGCTGGTTTTTTATGTTCGTTAATAATAAGTCATGCTGTATTTGTTTGTCCAAATTATTGGAACCTGAGTCTTCACAACTGAATTCGTATTAGGTTATTTAAATTTAAACAAATTTTCCTTGGAAATTTTTTAACTGACAGCACATTAGCACAAAGCAGATTATTTATGCATAATTTATATGTGTAGGGTCATGAATGAGTGATAGATGATGTCCTGCCAGCTTTCCCATCGATGTCTGATGAGAGTTGGATGTAGTGGCATGCCTTTTTCAATGCTTGAAATTGAACTTAGTTTGGGAGATAAATGATTGTACTTAGCTGCTGCTTCTCATTCCTCTTAACCTCCCAATCCCCATCGCAACCTTTTATGCCTGGTTGGCTACATTTTGTGAAACTGTCCTTTGTTAATATCTCTTTATAGAATACTGGTGAAATGATTTAATTTGTATTGATATTTTACATTGGTCTGGAAAATGAAAATTTTACCATGAATGCATCCATGTACGGCAGGCTGCGCTGCTGCAATTGATTCTTTTTGTTGTTTGCTGACAGGGTGTTGCTGATCGTGTCTGTCTTGGTCTCCTTCCAACAAGTGAGGGTAGCTGGGTCACTGCTGTTAGGGCATTAAGGTAGATATATGGTTCCCTTCATGGGAGTTTGAAGCGATGACATGGTTATTAATTCAGATTAATTTTACAAATTTTTTAGCACCAAAAAAAACTTTTTGCGTATTCAGTTGTTATTTCTTTTTACTGCCCTCTCTCCTTAATGGTAGTACTGATGATGCAGGATTGAGGGTGGGACGTTACACGTGCATGGGAATGTGAAGGACTCAGAGGAAGAATTGTGGAAGGAACATGTTTCAAAGTCAATATTTGAAATTGCTAGATCGGAAGGTATTGTTTTCTTGGGGAATGCACGCCAAGGAAGAAGCATTGAGGATGTCTAAAATTGCACTCTTTTGTTGTTTGCAGGTTACTTGTGGGAAGTTTCAATAGAACATGTGGAAAGAGTAAAGTGGTATGCCCCGCACATCCGCCATCTTGTTGCAGACGTTTCATGCAGAGAGAGAATAATTTAACAGAATGTTCATTTTCAGCTAATCCAAAAGCCCCATATAAATTTTGATTTATTTATTGTTCCTGCATGGGGAACGCTTTGTATCAAATACCTGGGGTAATTCTCATTTCTCAGATAGATAGATGGAAGAAGTTGAGACTTGTGTGCTTTATGATGTTGCATGCTGCTTAAAAAATTTACGTATATTAGTTTGATTGGGAAATAGGCTGGAAAATGAGGATTTTGGTAAACTAATTGGAAAGACATTTTTTTATTCAAACTGCAAGCATAATCAAGCTCCACTTTTGTAAGGAAAATGATAGAGTTACTATTCCATTACAACTTATTTACTACTTTTTTTGTATTTGATATTTTTTTTAATTCTTTTTTTACTTAATGATTAAGGAAGTGAGTATTAGTAAAGTTATATATATATATATATATATTTTAATTTTTTCTTAGTGATTAAGAATGTTAAAAAAATATTTAAAAGAAAATGAGATAAAAATGAAAAAATTTAAAATGCACTTGAGTAATAGATGAGTGGTGTAACCCTATCACTACCCCTTTTGTATAAGAAAAAGTATTGGCAGCAGTCCCTGTTTGAGATCAGCCCCTGCACACCTTAGGTGTTAGAGTAAAATGACTAATTTGTCTCTATAATAAAATGCACTTCCTCTCTTTGATTTTACTTCCCCCGTGTTCCGTCTGCACCCCACCCCCACCCACATATCATCTCCCCCACCTCTGCCCCGCGTCGGCATGCTTTCCCCCGCCCGGCACCTCGACCCTCTTCCCCACCCGGCACCCTCACTTGACATCAATGGTATCTTCCAAATGGATGGAGAAACCCATGGGAGAGTGAGGCTGCAGGTAGGAGAAATCTAGACTATGGGTGGCTGGGTAGGCCGATGGTGGCTCTAGGTGGCGGTTGGAAGTTGTGAGTGGCGGTATACAACGGGTTAAGGTGGAGAACCCGTATATGGGTGAAACCCATTTTGAGAGAGAGGGGGCTGCGCGTGGGGGCTTTTATGGAGGTTTGAAGGTGGTTGGAGGTGGCCGGCGTGAGGAGGTGGCGATGGTGGTGGTTAGTGGCATTGCTGGTGGCGCATGATCGTGCTGGGTGATCTAAGAGATAGATCGGGTAGGAGGAGGGGGTGTTGAGAGATGGCTGAGCTGAGAGATGAAAAAAAAAAAAAAAACATGACACGTAAGATGTGTTACGGTAGCAAAGCTCTGTGTAAATGGTGTGGAACGAATAGCTATACGCAATCGTACGATAATGACAACCATAACGAAAACTACTAATAGGATGATGGGATATAAAAAGAAGAAAAAATATAATATCTTGAAATAATTTGTAAATAACAGTAATAAATAATAAAATAATTTATAGATATCTTAAAACAATTGTCCTAAAACAAATCTATATATCTTTTATCTATCTGTTGCATCCCATTACCGAGTATCTGCAAAATGGTCTTGATGAGCCCGCGATATGCTGGAGCTGGCCTTACCTTGTTCCCACCCTTTTCTTTTGATTAATAATAATATTATACTTATTGGGAAAGACAAAGAAGATGCCAATGCTACATGGCCGTATCGCTCTTAAAAATTTTTATGTGTAATTATTTTTATATATTTTTATATATTTTATTAATATGATTAGTTAAATATTAAAAAAAATTAATATAATTAATTATATTAATAAAATATTTAAAAAATACGTAAAAATAACTCAACACAATATTACTCATAATTTATATTTGAATATATTAACCAGGATTACTCTTTTTGTGGGCAGGCATGGTCAGTATATCTATATCTATAAGTATATATAAAGTGCTGATAGCTTAAAAATAGTATTTTTGTCTATTTTTTTTCCAATTTTACCCTTTGTTTTATTTGACAATGACTTTCGTTTTATTTTGTTCTTTTTTGCCGACAAGAGGTTTTGGTCTTTTTACATTGTTACAGCCTGACTTTTTTTCCACTATTCTATTTTCGATTTTGCCCTTTCATTCTATCGTTTAATTCGCTATACTTGCTGTCATTTTACTTAACCGCCTAAATATTATTATCTTTTTACACTTAAAATATTGTCATTTCGTCTGCCACAAGTTTAAAACTTCAGATTTCCATTTCATTTCAATTTGTGTTCTATATTCTCACTTTCTCTAAAAACAAATAAAATTGCTCATTTCTTTCGGATTCGTGCACTCGTCAATCTCAACAGTAGTTGTAGGTATGCTTCTTATTCTTTATTTTTTCAGTATTGCATGAGTGAAATATTTCAGTATATATAATTACATTATATGAGTATGCATATGCATCACAGCATAAATAAAAATAGAAACAGAATAAGATCGATGTTTGTACATTCTTTATTTGTAGTTTACAGAAAATATCCCAACTAAAACGACCAAATTAGTGTAAAAAAAAAATGCAGACTAACAAGAGAAAAAAAAGAAATCAAACGCGAAGAAAAAAATACTTTTGAACCGAAAACAGAAAAAGCATAGGAACACAGATGGAAAGAAAAAAAAATGTTTTGTAGATGTGAAAAATACAAAGGTAAATATACAGTAGAACAATAAAAAAAAAGTGAAAGAAATCAAACAAAAGAAAAAAAAAACTTGAATAAAATTTTTACAAACATATCTGAAATAAACGCAAGAAAATCAACCAAAAACAGATCTCTTCAGATCTTTGTAGATGTGTTCAGACCTGTTTCTCAACCGAGCACCGTTGCCATGCCAGCTGCACACACAACTCCACGGACCACCAGTCACGGTGGGTTGCTAGCAGGGGCATATCTAGAGAGAGAGAGAGAGAGAGAGATGAGGAGAACTGGTTTGTTGAAGATGAGAAGGGAGGAGAAGAAGAGAGGAAGGTGAGTTGGTTCTGGGTTCTTGGAGAGAAATGGAAGATGAGATCGACGGAAGACGGAAGATGGAGAAAAAGTTTTGTCTCTTTGTTGGATAACTGGATAAGACTGATGGGTAAGGGGGTGAGACTTGAATTTTTGGTCAAAAACTTGAGTTTTTAGTCATTTGCTTGTATGGACGGTGGAGATTGAGTGTGGAGAGATATTTTTCTCACTTGACATTTTAATCACTAGGATTAAATACAATATTATAATGAAAATAAATCTGATATTCATAATATTATCAATGAAGTTATTAAAAATAACATTAATAAAAAGTTTATTTATTGTAATAATTTATTTAGTAAAATTTTTAATTTTTTTATAAATATTTATTGAATAATGTTTTTTTAATTTTTATTAAATAAATAAAAGTATTAACAAATTTGAAATTAATAAAGATGTCAATGTCCTTACTAACATTATTGCTTATGGTTAATAAAACAAATAATAGTTCTATTAATATTTAATTCCATTTAATTTATACTTTAATAATTTATCCAACATTATTAATAGTATTCTAGAAGTTCAAAAATTCTTAATGAGGTGCTTTATTTAGATTTATTAATATCATGTCCACGTTTAAAATTAAAACATTATATATTTAATTATATTCATAAAACTTAATAACATATAGAAATATAGTTTATTGATAATTCAAATCAATTCATATGTGTATTACAAAATAAATAATATGTTCCAATTTATTGTATTTATTATCATCCTTAATATGTTAATATAGTTAAGCTCAATAAATAAAATTATATTTTTATTATATTCTATTTTTATATTTTTTTATAACATATTGCAAATTTATACATTAATAATTATTGCAAATTTAATAATAATGTTTATAAAAAGTTTTCATTACTTAGCTATTAGCACATAATTCATTTAATCTTTTTCATTTAATATATCAATTTTACATAAAATTGTATTAAGAATTTAAAATATAAAAAAAATGAAATTTAAAATGTCTTTTCACTTAATATTATATATAAAATTTTTGTTTACTTTTAAATTTATATAAATTTCTCACTTATAATTATATATATATATAAATATATATTTGTGGGAAGGGGTAGTTGCCTAAAACGGTGCCATTTTAATTATCGAGTTATTAGACATGATTAATTTTAGGCTTAGATGAATTGAGGTTTTTTTTTTTAAAATAAAACAAATACATTGTTATATGTTTGTTTATTTAGCTATTAGGACATAGTTCATCCAAATTTTTTCACTTAATATTTCAATTTTACATATAATTGTATTAACAATTTAAAATATGAAAAATTAAATTTAAAATGTTGTCAAATTTTATTTGTCTTAATTTATATATTAATAATTAATTATGAATTTAATAATAATGTTCATGAAAAATTTTCATTACTTATGTATTAGTATATAGTTCCTTCAAATTTTTTCATTTAATGTATGAAATCTGCATAAAATTTTATTAACAATTTAAAATGTTTTTTTCTCTTAAATTTAAGTTTTAAATTTTTCAACCTAATATATCAATTCTACATAAAATTTTATTTGTTTTAATTTTTATATTAATAATTATTGTAAATTTAATGATAATGTTTATAAAAAATTTCATTATTTAAGTATTAGCAAATTGTTCATTTAAATTGTTTCAATTCATATATGAATTTTATATAAAATTATATTAAGAATTAAAAATATAAATAAATAAAATTTAAATTGCTGTAAATTTTTATTTGTTTTAATTTATACATCAATAATGACTCAAAATTTAATAATAATGTTTATAAAAAATTTTCGTTATCTAGATATTAGCACACAGTTCGTTTAAATATTTATGCCTAATATATGGGTTATAAATAAAATTTTGTTGAGAATTTAAAATGTAAAAATAAAAAGTTAAATGTTTTAAAATTCTATTTGTTTTAATTTATACAATAGTAGTTTTTACAAATTTAATAATAATATTTATAAAAAAAATTAATTCAGTGATGTGTTATGAAAAAATATTAAAAATAATATGTAAGTTGGGACTTGCTGTGCAGTAGGGGAAAATAGAAAAAAGAAATTGTATATAGGCTAAATTGAAATATAAAAGAAAATAAGATTTTCTTATCTTTTTTATCTGTATCATTTTGTTATACATACTGTACATATTGCCCTTGGCATATATAGATAGATAAATAGAAAATAAATTAAAACTAGATGAAAAAAAATTTTAATTTTTAATTTTATTAAATTAATAATATAAATATTATCATCTTAGCTGGTGTTAGTTGTTGATAATGTTTAGGCACTTCTGGGTGTGATTAGCCTCTTTTAGTTGTTGTTGATCAGCTTTTGAATGAGTTTGGATTTTATTTTATCTATATTATTTTTTGCATCAACTTTCAAAGAAGAGATTTTTGGACATATTATGATTGGTTTGCTTGAGTTAATTTGTGTACCATTTTGATCGTTTTGAAAATTGTTGGTCTACTATTTATATGGATTAGTATAATTTATGAAGTTATTTATGTTGAAATCTATTTGGTTCTCAATTTTTTGATTTTCAATACTAGCTTCTTACAAGATTTCCTCTATACTTTTATTTCTTTTATCAAACATATCAGATTTGACATTTATGATTTTTTGGTGTCACAAAAATTCTTAGATTTCTTTTTGTTAATATTTATTTTAGCAATATAGTGTTAAAGGTTATACAATTTTTTATTTTGATCATTTTGTTTGATTAACAAGTAAACTTACACTCTAGCACTAAGTAAACATCTCAATTTTATTTTTTAAAAAATTATAACAACATAAAAATTTATTTTACAGTCTAAATTATACCTCCACTGGACAAACGTCCAAAGGATGTTACCTCTACTAGTGTATATATATACATGGGCTTTGCTAGATACAGTCGGGAAATACAGTCGGCGTGCAGTCGGCTGTACGGAATGAATAAAAAAAAATTATAAAAAAATTATTTTATATTCAGGGAGACCTACATGAATAAAAAAATTATAAAAATAATTTTTTTTTATATAAGTCACGTATTAATTTATTTTTTTTTTCATGACTATACGTGGACTGTATTTTCTGACTGTAAAAAAATATTTCTCATATATAAAATGATATGACAGTGATGGCAGTGTGTCCCATGCTTCATGAAGTCTTACATCCATAATTTTATCCAGTGTTGAATGGTCGGTGAGCATAGATACTTTTACTGTATACAAATAAAATGATTAGGAAAAAATAAAGTACATGGCTACCATCACAGCCGTTTTCCTGAAGCATAGACAGGATGATCTTCTCTTTGAGGTTTCTGTAGGAGTTTGCTTCTCAAGTGAACTCCTTTTAGAACAGTTAAGAGTTGTTGATCCAGTAGGAAGGACCGTAGGATCAACTAGGCAGCCGGCCCTGACTGAATATCTTAACCCCACTCAATTACCGCATACAATTGTAATTTACGAATCATAGTTGCTTTCAGTATCCTCTGCTAGCTCGAGGACAAGTTTGTCCAACTTTCAACAAAAGATAAGGTCAAAAACTTAGTCTGTTGAGCAGTAAATGCTGCAGAACCTACAAGTACTAAAAAAGTAGTGTCGTCACTGTCGTGAAGTAACAATGTCTCTTATGCCTTACTTTTAATGGCAAAAAAATCTATCCATCCAAGGCCTTATTTTAGAAGTACCTGTTAGAACCAAAGTAGAGTCTGTCAGTGAGAATTGAGAGATGGCTTCCAAAGCTCTCTTCTTCTTTGCTTTGTTGTCGTTCTCAGCTGTGTCACTCAGGCCCGCTTTTGCAAAGAATGAGGAGGACCCAGGTCTTGTAATGAACTTTTACAAGGATTCATGTCCTCAGGCTGAAGACATTATCCAAGAACAAGTCAAGCTGCTCTACAAGCGCCACAAGAACACTGCCTTCTCATGGCTGAGGAACATCTTTCATGACTGTGCTGTTCAGGTAACCTGTTCACGGCCTTTTCTCTTCTTTTTGTCATTTGTGTGGATCAAAGATTTGTTTGTTCTTGATGAAAGCATTTCTATGGTTTGTAAACTAGTCATGTGATGCTTCACTACTGCTGGACTCAACAAGAAGGACCTTGTCTGAGAAGGAAACAGACAGGAGCTTTGGGCTGAGGAACTTCAGGTACCTCGACACCATCAAAGAAGCCGTGGAGAGGGAGTGCCCCGGAGTGGTTTCCTGTTCAGACATCCTTGTGTTGTCTGCCAGAGATGGCATTGTTGCGGTAAATTCCTTGGCCTCTCAGTTCTCCCTTTCCTTTTCAACTTCACCTTCAGTCATCTGGTTTTCCAGATCCACTTTGTTCCACTCACTCTTTTCTTTCCGATGAGTCCAGAGATTAATGTATGTTCTTTACAACTGTTCATTTCACATATATACTGGATCATTGCATCCACACTAACAGTGCACAAATCGAACTTCTTTCACCAAGGCTTAATAGAACATCGTCTGTATTACAGATGCTCTCCGTTCTAAAAAGGTTCTGATCCACAGAACTACTGAAAAAAAAAAAAAAGTTTCCGATCCACAGAACCGCACTGCATGCAATTCTAAAGTTTCTCGCTGATTTTCTTGTTTTGTTGCACTTTTTTTTCATTTTATAGCTAAAGAATCACGGTGGTTATTCCAGATTTCCTTCTTTTTCACCATAAAGCAAGTACTATTCTAGCATGTGAATGTTAAACTGCATGAAACTTTGGTACAGCTGGGAGGCCCTTACATCCCTCTCAGGACTGGAAGAAGAGATGGTAGGAAGAGCAGAGCAGAAGTGGTAGAGCAGTACCTCCCAGACCACAATGAGAGCATCTCTGTTGTCCTTGAACGCTTTGCTGACATGGGTATTGACACGCCGGGAGTGGTTGCTTTGCTAGGTATATATAATACCCCGTCATCCATCACGCCCATATACATTGTATTGTCCATATACATAGGATACGTGACATATATAGATAAGAAAATATATGATTTCATTCATGCCAGATGAATATAAATCCGTATCCGAAAGACTTCAATTGTTTATCTTCTTGTATCCAACAGGAGCTCACAGTGTTGGTCGAACCCACTGTGTGAAGCTAGTGCACC
This sequence comes from Carya illinoinensis, assembly GCF_018687715.1. Taxonomy (NCBI): domain Eukaryota; kingdom Viridiplantae; phylum Streptophyta; class Magnoliopsida; order Fagales; family Juglandaceae; genus Carya; species Carya illinoinensis. Next base: position 10,272,848 of record NC_056760.1, on the reverse strand, counting down.
GTTTATACCCAGAAGTTGACCCTGTGCTCAACCCTAACCATGTTGAGCACATGCTGTACAAGTGCCCTGACCCTATCCCAGACCCCAAGGCTGTTCAGTATGTGAGAAATGACCGTGGTACTCCAATGAAGCTAGACAACAATTATTACAGGAACATATTGGATAACAAAGGTTTATTGACAGTGGACCACAAACTTGCCACCGACAAGAGGACAAAACCTTACGTGAAGAAAATGGCTAAGAGCCAGGACTACTTCTTCAAGCAGTTTGCTAAAGCCATCACCCTTCTCTCCGAGAACAACCCTCTTACTGGTACAAACGGTGAGATCAGGAAGCAGTGCAATGTTGCCAACAGGCTTCATTAAAAGCTCTACTATAAGTTAAGATCTTCTTTCCTTGCGGTCCGAAGGGAAGAATGAGAATTGCAGAAAAATATCGGGCTTTCTGGATGCTTTTGTTTCTTAATTGTGCCGTGGTGTTAAAACTACTGTAACACTACTTTTTGTAGGTTTCTTCTTTCTTCTTATGAGGTTGATGTTGTGATGGGCATGCAATATGGTGGATGCTGGATGTATAATATGTCATATATTTATGTATATGTATGATAGGTGGTGATGGTGTATGCATGACGGATGGATTGCAATGATGCTAGTTATATAATGATGATCCATGCCATATGATCTCTGGCAATGTCATGAAGCTGGCATCATGTATGGAAAGGGATGCAATGAAAAAGGCCATTCGATCCCAAGCGTCAAAATGGTAACAAATGAACATGGGGCCACAAGAGTCAGCAGCATCGTGAGACTAAAAATAAATAATAAAGGTAAATTTGAAAGGGATGCTAGAAAGATAAAGAAAAATTGTAAGGATACGATTCGCTTTTATATTAATGCGTAACGCTACGTACGTATTCAAAATATACGAGCTTTTGCACACTTCAAACTTATCAAGCATTAATCTATATAATCACGTCATGCATTACTCGTATTTATGCCAGCCATCTCGCTTGTAACTTCGTTTTTGTGCGATTAATCAGGACACGTATCCCTAGAGTAGGCATGGTAGACACATGTCTGCATCCAACTGCAACCTGCTCGAACTTGACCAAGACAAGCAGTAACCTTATCCATCCAACAATCTATTATTTTGTGGTCGGTAGGGTTTGATAATCATCAATGTGGAGTCTCCACAAAGAGAAGCTAGCGTGGAACAGGGGTGTGGGTATCCCTCACCCGCGGAAAAGAGTTATCCATTTGTCAGTAACCTAGGATTAAAAAGCTTGTGCTGACATAAAACATGGCCAAAATAACTCAATGAATTGGTCAAATTAATCTAGTCGTTACTCATTTAGAATTGCTCAATGCTTTCTATTGCCTCGGTGGATAAGAACTACATAAACCCATTTTCAAGGACAGTTATGAGAAGTTCAAGCTCAGCTAGCTTGGGCCCTCTGGCTGCATAGAGCCGAATTGAATCTTGAGAATGCCAAGCAGGAGATACTAATTCTATTTCTGGTATGCATGTTCAAGTTTGAACTTATTTTATACAACTACCACTTCCAATATGTTGAGTCAACCCAAGTGTAAATGCAAGTGGTTGCATAGTTGCTTTGTTTTGTTAGGCACCAATTTTGTTAGGCCACCCACCATGGTTTGTTTTACTAGGCACCCACCCTCCAGTAAAGTCAGAAGATGCAGGCTATCGTAGAGGTTTGCTCTCCTATAAATAGGAGAGCTTAATTGTGCAGAAAGTGGGGCGGTGGGGGAGAAGAGAAAAATCAGAGAGTAAGAGGGATGTGAGGGAGAAATGAGAATTTGTAGATTTTTGTAAATCTCGTACAAATTCTATAAAAGTGGCTTTAGTGGACGTAAGCAATTTGCTGAACTATTTAAATATCGTCTTATGTGATTTTTGGACAGGCCGGAGGCCTAACACAATAAATCTTTAGGGATTGATTCTTAAAGTAAATTTTGAGATTGTAGTAACCCAATAGCCAAGGCAAGACTCATGCTTATCGCTTCTGTGATTCAATGGTAAAGATTGTAAACCATGAAGCTCATATGGTTACCACGAGAGCAAATCAGTAACATCTCGAGGTGGAACTTAACCAACTATTGGCAGCGAACCAGCGGACTGTTTTGACAGCTTAGACGTAGTATGGGATTTATTACTAGTTTGAGAAATAAAGAGACACTACCGATTGAATATTTCTTTAAGCCACTCACCCACCTATAAAATTTTAGTAAATAAACACCACCTCATTTTCCCAAGAAAAGAGCAGAGGTTTCATACAAAATTTTGCATATGCAATTACCAATCTGCTGCAACCCTCGAATAAATTCTCAGTGTAAACCGACAAATGCAAACTTACATCGAATAAAGACTAGGTAGTTACATACCCGCTGCAAAGAAGAGCCCCAAAAATGCATTTCACCACATCTTCCAAAAATATTCCCCTATGACGGACATTTACATGGAACTCATGTCAGATAGACGGTTCAATACTGTTCTTTTGTATCAGTACTGCTTGAACTGCTGTTAGAGTCAGTAGCAGCTTCATCTAATGCCACGTTATTTATCTCCTGTGTGCCTCCTACGGTTTTGGGTACGAAAGGAGTGCTGGAGGGATTGCTGTAATAAGGTTGTTGATGGATAGAGATGTAATTTGTAGTCGATGGAAAAGAGTGGAAACCATATGTAGATGAATAAGGTCCAGGAAGAAAAGAGTTTGGGTGAGGCCAGTATATCATAGGTAGGAAAGAATTCGCGGGTTGATGTGGAAACACATGGTATGGGGTTTGATTGCGGTAGGAGACATTGGTAGCAGTACTGGGAATCATTGGATTTGAAATTTGAGGGGCATCTACTGAAGTCTGAGATGGAATGGCCTGTAGTGCTGCCATTGCTTGAGTGTGAATAGAGGTGTAGCCCATTAACCCAAATTGAGTAGGAGCTGCGGAGCTTGAAGGTTTCGTTTGCTGAACGGATGATCTTTTCAGATTATTAGGCTTACTATTTGAAATGGTTTGTTTCCTTCTTGATTTAGTTGAAATCGTCTTCCCAGTCAACTGCTGAGAACCAGGACTAGCCTGATGAAAGAAAAAAAAATGTCAACTGAGGAAATATCTTCAAAACTCAACCAGTTCATTTTGAAGATACGAGAACTGCACAAGGTGATTGGTCTTGCATTAGCCATCTTTACCATAAAAAATGTAGCTAAACATGTACAAGCACTAGTAGACTAGTCTTTCTGAACAAATTTTCCTCCCAACAATCAAAGCTAAAACAAATATGGACAAAACGACAATAATCAATCCTCAGCAATCTCTTGGCACTCCTAGTGATTCAAAGTAGAATTATATCTAATAATGTTTTAGAAGGTGTCTGACGCCTGATTCCCTTAGCCCTGTATATATTGACAACCAATATGCATCATCTTCAATTGTGCTATTCACATTGATCTTTGAGCTTTATGCACACAGATAATAACATTTAAAACAACTGACTGACAACTCAAGAATACTAACAGGATTTATGATCTGGGGTTGTGATCTTACATTATCGCAAGTCTCTGGATGCAGATGAAATAATTCCTCCCCTTCAGCGTCTTCATTTGTCCTGCAATATGAATATGTGCAGCAAGTGAAACAGCTCTAGATGATTGAGCATGAAGAGTGAGTAGCATTTTTAGTGCAGACCATGACAAACAGTTATAAGGGACATTAATCTCCACACCTTACAACGAGATATAACTGACGAGTCCGCATAGTATTTCATTTGGTAAGAATGGCCTCATTGCTTTGTGCCATCCATCATGAACAGACGTGATGGTAATACATATGCAGGTATGCTACGTGGCTGATCGAGTCTCATACATCATAGTTCAATGATCATGCCTATTCTACTATTCCATTGCACAAATATAATTTCTACGAGTATGCAGTAATGCATACCTGTAATATTTTTGTAGTAAGTCCAATTTCCGGTATTTTGTTTCCCTTTGAACCAGGTCGTCAGGAAAACCAGCCATGAACAGAAGTGTGATGCCTAAGGCCTTGAAGAAGAAGCTCCCACTGCGAATATGAACTAGCATTGCTATTCGACACATCAGTGGGCCAAAAGACTTCAGCTTGTTTCTTCCCATCCGCTGCCTAACATATCTGGAACAATTCAACTCACAGTTGCTTTTAGATTAGATTGCAAGAGGATACTTTCAGATATTTTCAGAGAAGAAAAGGCTTCATGGCATTGATTGCCAATGCTGGCGAGGTTGAGTACGTAAGAATAAAACCTTCCCTTTAACGGAAAAAATCTCTATGTGTAGGTAGATAGTTGATATTAAAGTAAAGGGGGAAATAGGAAAATAATATTTCTGTGCATACAATTTGAAGAAATTGAAAATAAATATAAATCAATTAGTGATTATGCAAATCAAGTATAGGAACCATAAGCGGAAAATCAATTGTTGAAGTTTTGGGACAGTACTTACTCATTTTGGGGAAGATTTCTTGTTCTTCCACCATACTTGATACAAAGAAATAGGCAGGATGGGCAACTAGCATCAGACGGTCGCATAGCCTTATCTTCCTCAAGTACTTGAACAGGACATAATGTTGGATTCTGTCGATTGGGATAAAAGACCTTTCTCCGAACACCAGGATTCTCATATAAAACGTGCTCCTGATGATAAGATAAGTTAGTGGTTTCCTTGATTGACAGAGGATTATTAAGGAAAGAACTTGAGAAACCTAGAAGCCAACCAACCATGGGCATCCTCTGAAAGTTGAAACATGCATTTGAGACAGCTTTGTAGCAGGCAATTTGGTATTGTAATATGATGAGATCACCAGTATTTCCTATTAAATTGGAAATTAAGTTCTTTATTTATTTATTTTCACTTTCTTTGGCAACCCAAGATGCTTCGATTTGGTCTTTTATATTCACCAAAAGAACTAGACTCCCATCAACGCAACCAAATTCACAATGGCACCAATCCAAATCCTATCAATTTCCCGTAATATTCTGATGTCACTGAGTAAAGCAGAAAGCGAGTAGGGAAACAAAAAATATTTTTTCCTAGCTTTCAAGCAATTTGTTCTACCATGTGGCAACCCCTCACAAAATTACCTGAGTTCAGATGAGATATTGCCTGGTGAAAACACCATCCTCTTTCTATCAACAAGTTAACCAGAAGAGCTGACTAATTCACTTGATAGAGAGAACAAGGGGAAAATAAGTTAATCAAATGTTCTGGGAAGCACTGTGCTACTGATGATAAGACAACATGGCATCAAAGGCGGAAGAGCTTTGAGACTGTTTACATATATGACGTCAGTAATGATAATAGTGGATGCATGGAGAGGCAACATTCAGATATATCAGGACAAGAATTTCAGTTGTATCAGGACTATAATTGACCCAAAAATATCTTCACATTGAGGAAAACAATCTTGGCAATCAAACAAAATGATGAAAAGGTAACGCATACTTCGCATCAAATAAAAAGAAGGCCCCTGGCGAAACAGCAGCAAAGACAAGGAACCCCAACAAATACTCCTATCCATAAATCCTCAGTATCTTTCAAGCAACTATACTAAAACCAATTATTCGGTCTCATGAAACTAACAAAGTTTGCAAAATCAGAATGTTTACCCCAGGATTTGTGGGAGATACATATGGTTCTCCCTTCCTCAGAATGCTAAAATGATTGAAGTCCAACTCATACATATCTTCACATCCATGCCTTATACCGAGAGATGCAAAAACTATAATTTTTCTTATGGTGTGAGACTGAGCATTTTTCTGTAACAGGATATTTGACTCAATAATTTTCTTCACTTCTTTTGGACAGAAAGCCACCTTTGGAGGTTTTTTTTGTAATGATAGGCTATGACAGACCCCTTTATCAAAACAAAGGAACTCCGATAGTTCTTTCTGTCCTTCAGTATTTTTGGTCTCTTTCCTGTCAAGTCTTTTGAGTTCCCTCTTATCATAACCTGGCTGTGTATCAGGTGCCATACCGTTTTCGTTTTGGTTTTCATTCGTTTCTTGGCTCACAATTGAAAATGTTGGCTCAAGCTGAACACCAGAGGAACTTTCCAAACATGGTATAAGTAATCCCTCATCACCACCTTCACGAGGACATTCTTCCCGTTCAATAGCAGTTATTGAAGTTTCATCAATATTCCCAACTTTATGGCCACTGTTAATATCATCCTCTTCATGATAATCATCATTTTCATCATCACTATCATCTGTATCATCACAGTCTGCTGTTGAATCACCATCTTTAAATTTCTCATAATGAAAAAAATGGTTCTCATCCTTTCTCATCCAACTAACCAAGCAGTCTTCAAGGCTAGCCTCTCCCGGGGGTGAACACTGCGAGTCATGCGTCTGCTGTGTTGCCATTTCACTTTTGCTAATGTTTCCATTCTCAGTTCCAGCACTCCGTTCTGTTTTCTGTCTTTTTAACTTCTTCATGCTTCTTTCCATTGCATTGGGACAATCGCCCTGAAATTTAAGATAAGTGAGCCTTTTGATAATATGATCAAGACAAGTTGTTACGTTGAAATAATTGCTCTCAGTTGTGCATGTTTGAGATAAAATGAAAACAAATTATAAAGAAATTTGATTTAGTTATTATTCTTATCAGATATTAAGAGATTTGATTTGTAACTATACTTATCACTATGTAATTTACAATTGCTAAACCATCTGTCTGTTAGTGACAATTTCCCTCGTCTGTCTTTAAGTTTCATTAGTGAGTTTGCCATAAACAATATCAAAAGCATTTCATTACATCTTACATGCTGTTTTCTTTGTATTGTAATAGCAGTTTCAGTATCTTCTACTTTAAAGCGAAATTAACATTCATCTCAATTCAAATGCAAAATTCCTCGGGCCAATCGAATCAACACATACTTAGCAGAAATTTTGGAACATAACAAAATAGCCAGATTGAACAGATGATTTCTTACCCACTCGTAAAAGAGACATGCAAACATCACAATAAAATAACAAAACCAAAGAACTAAGAAAAAACGCAAGCATGAACTAGGCTATCATACTTGTCCATCTGTAGGAAGAGATTGTTTTTTTCTTTCCTGTATTTGAGCTTCAAGAATTGATATTCTCTCCGAAAGCTCAGCATTCTTCCGTCTTTCCCTTTGTAACTCGGCAGTAATCTCAGCAATAACACTGATGCCCTCCCCTTTCACTTCTTGCTCTATAGCACACAATGCAGAACCATTGACCAAGCCAGCGCAGGACTGAAGCTCCACCATTGAAATATACCAATAATCACAAAAATTACATGCACCCACCAATCAAAACCTCGTAGAAATGCTTCCCAGATGAAAATCTTCAAAGTAAATCAAGATATATAAATGAGAGCAGTGATCGGACGTTAACCATGTAGCAAAACCGCAAAAGTCAAAGAAGGACCATTTGAATGCAAAACCTTTGTCATAAAAAAATGGTTTTCATTGGTTGTCTAGCTTTTTAGTGGAGATGCATCAATATAATCAAGGACTATCCGAATGTGATCAGAAGAGAGCATGAAAGGGTTACAAAGAAGGAATTAAAAGAGCTTGAAGAGCAGTATAGTTTGATCAGTGCAAGTGAAACTATGCTAATGTTGAAGCTACATGGTCATTCATGACAGGAAGAGTTCAAAAGAGAACATGAAGTAGAAGACGTCTCTGAATAATCAATGATGACATTCTGGTGAGGCAGATGAACGTGAATGGAAGTTGAGGAGACTCTTGGGTTTGATTATTGCTTCAGTTTCGGAAGTAAATCGAAATGAGAACGCCGAGGGTTAAGGCATGCATCACCACGTGCGCCTCTCTCTCTCTCTCTCTCTCTGACTCTCTTCCTCCTTGGATTCTTGGGGCTCCAAACACCCCTCACGGGCTGGTTTGGATAGTGATATGAGTTGAAAATATTTGTAAATAGTAGTAAGATTATTGAGAAGAGATTAGATGGTTTTGAAAAATTTTATTTGTTTAAATTAAAAAATGAGATGAGTTGAAATGGTTTGCGAATAATAGTGATATTGTTGAGTTGAGATTTGATAATTTTTGAAAATTGTATGTTTGGAATAGGAAGTGAAATGAAATGGTTTTGAATTAGGAAATGATTTTAAAATAATTGTTTAAATAAAAGAGTGTCTCTCTATATGAGTTGAGACAGAAGGGATGTGTAGCAGTATAGTATAGTAGTAGAATTCCAATGTTCATTATCCATACCTGCCGTTCTTATATATATCCTATGCAATCAAGCTGGTCACACGGTAATCAATGACAAATCATATATAATTTTTTTGAGATTAAAAGTTTCTATTGTAGTACTGTATGTGGTGATTGTATCTGCTTGTAAATATGCTTTGGTATCTAGGCAGTTTGTGCAATCTCTGACCTCTTTCTTTCCCTTTCTTTTTATTTTTATTTTTGGTCTAGAAAAATAACTTATTCAGTAAAGCAAAGCTCTAAATTAATCAAGAGAAATGCCCATTTACCAATTGATTAATGCAAAAATCAACGAGCAAAGGTTGTAATTAGTGGAATGAAAAGATAGAAATTGGGTGTCTGTCTTGAGTTGCGAGTCTGATGACCCCTTTTCCCAGATTATACATTAAGAAAATATATGCACACGTGCAACTAATAAGCTTTTATGCTTAGTGGGGTACAATTAGAAAACAACCTCACGTGCAATGGTAACCTAAATGGTTGTCTCTTGATGCAGTTTGTGTCAGGGGAATATGAAGCTAAACCTTGGATACCATCCTTCTAATTTTAAATTAATCCCACCCACATGAGCAACCCTTTGTTTGTCAAAAAAATACGGCATCCCCATCTTAATTTAATCAGAGCTTTTCAATTTAAAAACTAAGAAAAATTGCCTAAAAAAGCACCAAATCACAGGGTTAAAAGTCCATGAAAAATGTGCTGGTAAGGTAATGGAGTCCTGTAATGAGTACACACACGCTCGCACCCCTTGATTCACTATCTTTCTAGTTTTTTAGATAAACAAAACAAATAAAAAATATAAAAAATTAAAAAATTGGACCTTGGAACTTAAGAATTGCAAGTGGGAAGGGGGTAATATAATATAATATTATTCTGTTTGCGTTGTGGAATGTGTTTAGTAAGATTAAGCTTTATGATATTTAGTTTATTATATACATTGATTAGCTTCACATGATACGTTGTTTATGTAGCTTTGAAAGGTGAAATATGCGACAATGAAAGATGGATATATATTTTATTTAGAGATGACAGGCCAGATATTCCAGGGACACAATAATTAAAAAACTTCGAAGATTAAATTGTCATGAAATTTCTCCATTGTATTATCACATGCCTCGTAATGATTGTAGCAGAATACGAAGAAAAATATCTATCAAAAGAGAGAGGGATTCAGATTTGACTGCTTGAATTGCACAAAAATCTGAACAGTCAATATGAAAGGAATATGCTGATCTCACTAACAATGGCCCAGACCAGAGGGTGCACCTACTAAAGGCAATGGGGCTCTCACACTCTTTTCACATTGGTTGTCCAAATTGCAATACAATCTAACTAGCCAATTTCAAGGGATCTAACTAGCCAATAGAGAGAGAGAGAGAGAGAGAGGAACTCAATCCTAAGCTGCTAAAATAGTACATCAAGTCAATGCAAATAGTATAATTGGTCTGCAATGCAAAACAGGTCTGCCACTAAAGTCTGGCTCTGCACAGACTTGGACCTTGGTTTTAAGACGAACCAGACCCAAGAAACAAGGCTCGAGGTCCCTGCTCTGTACACGTAGTTGGACGATACTTTCCCAGACCTTCCGCGGCTTCGCTTTCAACGTCGGGAACATAGGCCCATTTACCCGCTTGCCTATCACCTGTTCTGAATGACATATCTTTTCCTCGAGATCCCTCTATCAGCCGTTCATCATAGATTGAGCTCCATAATCAGGCTCACCAAGTGAAAAGTCCTACATATCGTGGGCAATTCCAGTACTGGAACGTCCATTGCCATCTCTGTTAGAATAATAAAATACAGAATAGGTAGGAACGGAATAATAAATTACATACTTCTTGTTATGGTGATTCAAGAACGAGTAAGCGTCTAAAAGAAAATTCACTTAAAGAGAAAGAAATATTTGAATAAGAAGAGAATCTTTTGGCCTATGCCTTTTGATCGCCACACTGTGATATACATAGGCCTTCTATTTATAGGCTAGGCTGAGACCCTTTAACAGAGTTAGATTTGAACTATTCCTCCCATCAAGGAATATGATAGAGCTTATCTATTATTAGTTGTTCAAAATGAAACTCTTAATTCCTTAGTTTAAATTTAAATTTAAACTTCTTAACAGATAAAATCTTATCAAAACTTAATAGGTAAGAGGGTTACTCAAAATAAAACTTTAACATTCTCCCACTTGACTCTCATGTCACACAAGTTTCCATATAGGGTGATAGAAAACCAAATATGGCCAAACATTATTTATTTTAACTAGTTATAAAACACTCCCACTTAAATAAATAATATTATGTACGAATCGTGGCGGTAAAGCTTTTATAAAGTCAAGCCATTCATTCCATGTATCACATGTACAATATCCATTAAATAAGTACCATATAAGCAAATAACTTTATGAATGAACTTTCAACAAGTCATTCGGGTCCCACTTTACATAATCCACATGAATAAAAATAATATGCGCAAAACAACTTTATTCTCCAAAATAAAACTAAAATAAATATTGTATGTCTATAGACCAAATAAAGAGAAACTAAACATAAAATAAGTTGACAAGTACCATATTGTCCACATAACTTTGGAACTGCAGTACTGGTAAGCCTTTGCTCATGGGATCTGCAATCATCAACTCAGTACTTATGTGCTCAATAAACACCTTATTCCTCTTGATGCTCTCTCTAACACTGAGGTACTTGATATCGATATGCTTACTTCTGCGATTGCTTTTATTGTTTTTGGAGAAGAAAACTACAGCAGTATTATCACAGAAGATCTTTAGTGGTCTCTTTACTAAATCAACAATCTTAAGACTACAGAGAAAATTCCTTAACCATAATGCTTGTGCAATAGCTTCATAGCATGCTATGAACTCTACCTTCACAGTAGACGTAGCAACAATAGTTTGCTTACAACTCCTCCAGAATATAGCACTCCAGCAAGTTAAAAAATATATATCCTGAAATAGATTTTCTGGTGTCTACGCATTTGGCAAAATCCGAGTCTGAATAACCAACCACCTCTAATTAGTCAGTGCGTCTGTAGATCAATCTGTAATTCTTGGTTCCTTATAAATACCATAGAACTTTCTTTGCAGCTTTCCAATGACCCAATCCTGGGTTATTTTGATATCGATCCAATAATCCCACTGCGAAGTCAATGTCAGGTATAGTGCAGACATGTACATACATTAGGCTTCTTACTACATATGTATACAATATCCCTTTCATCTTCTCCTTCTTTCATGCATTTTAAGGGTATTGGATTTTACTAAATGCATCCTCTTTGACAATAGGTGCCACTGAAGCCTTACAACTCTTCATATTGAATCTCTCCAAAACTCTTTCAATGTAGGCTCTTTAAAACAGTCTCCAAATTCTTTATTCTCTGTCTTTGTGAATCTCTAAGCCAATGAAATAAGATACTTTACCTAAATCCTTCATTTCAAAGTTTTGAGAAAGAAACTGTTTGGTGTCGTATAGCAAGCCTAAATCATTGCTCACAAGCAAAATATCATCTACATATAAGACTAAGAAAATGAATTTACTTTCACTGACCTTAAGGTATATGCACTGATCAACAAGGTTTTCAATAAATCCAAATGAGATAATAACCTTGTGAAACTTTATATACTACTGGAGGGAGGCCTGTTTAAGTCCATATATTCTTTAACTGTTTTCTTTAAAACCCCCAAGTTGTAACATATATACCTCCTCTTCAAGATCTCCATTTAATAATGTTGTTTTCACATCCATCTGATGTAACTCTATATCAAAATGAGCTACTAATGTCATGACTATTCTGAATGAATCCTTCTTAGAAACTGGAGAGAAGGTTTTATGGTAGTCAATACCTTCATTTTGAATAAATCATTTAGCTACAAGTTTGGCTATACATCGTTTAACATTACCAGAAGCATTCCTTCTGGTTTTATAAACCCATTTACAGTCAATGGCTACTGCTCCATTATGTAAGTTAACGAGATCTCAGACTTGATTTTTAGCCATGGATTCCATCTCATCTTTTATGGCATCATACCAAGATGTGGAATTATCTCCACTCATGGTCTTTGAAAACGAGCTTGAATCTTCCTTAGGTCCAACATTAAAGTCAATTCTTGAAGGTAAACCATATAATCATTAGAAATTGTTAGTCTCCTTACTCTTGAGGATCTTCTTAATACTACTTCCTTTGTAGTTTGTAAACAAGGATTAGGTTATGCTTGAACCTGATCTTCATGAGTAGACTGTTCTTGAAATGATTGTTGTTCAAAGTGATCAATTTGATCTTCTCTTAGCATAATCATGCGTCCTTCATATGAAGGAGTTTTAGTATGCTCTTGTGCTTCCTCAAATTGTAACTTATGAGGATAAACACTCCTACTAGTTTCAACATCCTCCAGGAATTTGACATTTCTGCTTTCAACAATACTAGGACTATTTGAATGACAATAAAACTTGAAACTTTTGGAGTTTACTAGATAGCCAATGAAAAAACCACTTATTCTTCTTGGGTCCAATTTCTTTATGTGAGGATTATAAATCCTCACTTCAATAGGACAACCCCATACCCGTAAATGACTCATACTTGGTTTTCATCCCGTCCATAACTCAAAAGGTGTCTTAGAGACAGCATTGGACAAAACTCTGTTCAAGATATATACAACGGTTTTCAAGGCTTTCACTCTTCAAGAATAATGACAGTTCAGAATTACTAATCATGCTTCTTACCATGTCTATAAGCGTGTGATTCCTCCATTCAGCTATACCGTTCTGTTGTGGTGTGCTGGGTATTGTGTATTGTGCAATAATTCCCTCTTCTTTGAGGAATTTTGCAAATGAACCCATCATTTGTCTATTTTCTGTATACCTACCATAATACTCACCTCCACTTTTAGATCTTACGATCTTGATTTTATTTTCCTTTTATTTCTCTTCTTCAACTTTATAGGTTTTGAAAACATCTAGTTTTTCAGCCTTTTCATTTAGAAGGTAGATATACATATACCTTGTATGGTCATCAATGAATGAGATAAAATATCTCTGACCATTTAGGTAGGGAGTAGGAAAAGGTCCACAGATATCAGTGTGTATGATTTTTACAATACTCGAACTCCTTATGGCACCTTTAGTGGTCTTGTTGGTCTGCTTTCCTTTTATGCAGTCCACACCAGTCCTAAAGTCAGTAAAATCAAGAGTTTGTAAGACTCCATCATTCATCAACCTTTTAATTCTCTATATGGAGATATGTCCCAATCTCCTATGTCATAACATGGATGAGTTCTCATTTATGATGCTCCGTTTAATACCAACATCAATATGCAAGGATAAATAATTATTCTCAAAATTGGGATCTAACTCAAATTTAAATAAACCATCAATTTTTATTCCACCACCAATATAAACATTATTCTTAAAAAATGCTGAAAGTAAAATTAACAAATTTAAACTCAAATTCAATCTCAGTAAACTTTGAAACTAAAACCAAATTTCTAGAAAAATTAGGAATAAAAAATACATTTTCAAGATCTGAAACAAATCCAGTTTTTTTTTTCCCCACAATCTCAGAAGAATAATTTCTTTCCAGTCAAAGAAATTATCATCATTTAGCATCAGAATACGAATAATATCATCAAAAGGTGAAGTGGGAAAAGTTAAAACTGCAATAACCAAAAATCACTTTAATGCTATGAATTTTAACTTTATTTAAATCAACCAATGTCAATTTAACCAATAGTAAGTTTTAACCAACTATAAATAGTGGTTGCATCACATAAGAATTTACTAAATATCTAAATAATAAGAATATAATAATTCAATGTTAATAAATAAATTCTCCATACCTTTGGGCATGGGAAAATCTACCACCAACACTAAACCATCTATCTTATTCTAATCAAACCATAAAATAATAACCTTCCTTTGGGGCCAAGTCACTAAAATAATGATTTAATCACAACACATATGCTAATATATTTTTATAAGGTTAAATCTTTATATGATTATCGTTATAAATTAGGATGCTTTGGCTACTCCCAAAATATTTCGATTATCGACCTTATATGATTATTTTTCAATAGATGAGGATGCTTTAGCTACTCCCAAAATATTTCAAATAATCATAACCTCTAACATCTTACTATAGGAAAAACAATATATATTAATCCACCAAAAATTAATACAAAAAACAAACAATCCAAAAACAAGCCCAGGAATAAAACTTTTTTTTTAAATAATAAAATATTATTTAAAAATCAATATTTTATTCCTTTAAATTGGGTTGGTCGAAATTATTATGTGTGAATCAATACTTACTGAACATATAGCCCATTATTCTGTCTGCCTTTTAATAAGGGTTAAAAGCCAAGACTTAATAAGGCCAAGAAAGTTTAAAATGCAGAAAGGTGTAACAAGTCGTTAAAGGCCTAATAAGGCCAAAATTGATAGAAGACCAAATCAGACTAAAAGTAAATCCATAATTGAGGTTCATACTTTTTATTTATTTTTCATTTATAAACAGACTAAATGTCAAAATCGCACGATTTCTCCCCTTTTATTTTTTATTTTTTATAAACATGGCCAATCAATGCCTTGATGAATTTTATTGTAAAAATAAATAGTACTACTAAGTAAGTTCTTAGGGAAGATTCTTCTTCCTAGATAGAACTTCAAGGTTCCTAAGGAAGATTGGGTCACAATGGTTCTGCTTAAGTTCCAATCTCCTAGACAGAACCGCCTTAGACTGTAAATATCCACACTCCCACAACAAAAGGCCATAAAATTTCTCATATCAAACCAAATTTGATCTCACAATGAAAACACAATAATATTAGATTTTCATGCTAAAACGAGAAAATACATGTATCTCAAAAATCTTAATCAATAGGCATGAAGGTGGCTCTGATACCACATGTAAGAATAATAAAATACAGAATGTACAACAACGGAAATAATAAATTGCATACTTCCTGTCATGGTGATTCAAGAACAACAAGAGCCTAAAAGAAAACCTACTTAAAAAGAAAGAAATATTTGAGTAGGAAGAGAATCTTCTAGGCTACGCCTTTTGATTATCATACTGATGGTGTACACAGGCTCTCTATTTATAGGCTAGGCCAGGGACCCTCTATATGAGTTAGACTTAAATTATTCCTCCCATCAAGTAATGAATAGGATAAGACTTATTCATTACTGGTTGTTCAAAATGAAACTCTTAATACCCAGTTTAAATTTAAATTTAAGCTTCTTAACAGATAAAATCTTATCAAAACTTGATAAGCAAGAGGGTCTAACATGTTCAACTCCAAAGAAATTGAAGTCAATAGTATTGTGGCAAGTATTCATCCTACCTAATGCTCTATATGGTGGAATAATTGGGAGAATTCAAAAGTTCAGAATGCGTCCGATGCATATATATGGTGGCTCAGATCAGCGTTGTCTACCATGATTCCAGGACTCGAAAGCCTTTTTTCTTCCAAAACAATCTCCGGACCCTCTGACGGAAAGTTCTCCTATCTGACACTCTATGATTATCATCCTCAAATAAAGGCTTTTCGATTTCAATGCTTCCATGTTTGTCAAAACTGTCGAGCATGGTAACAACTGAAGCCATGGTTGGTCTATCATCTTCATTTGATTCAAGTTTATGTAGATCCAGAGACACTGAAGGAGAAAAAAATATAGGCATTTTAATGTCCTCTCTATTCAAGCAATGCAAGATTAGAAAAACGTTTGATTGTCATCCTAGAATCAAAATTATCTCAAACAGCTTTCATAAAACTATGGACGATGTTTATTTATAGGATCATGTTATAGATTTTATTAATGCTCTTATTTTATAATATATCACAACGTGTAATTGTTTATCAATTACATAAATATTATATCGTTAGTTATTTAATTAACCAAAAATATTACGTCTTTATTAGTAAAAAATAAGTTTTTAATAAAAAAAATTAAATATAAACTAAGTAAACGTGAATTGTACATTACTTTCACCTAACATTTTTATAAGGTTAAAACTTTAAATGATTATTGTTATAAATTAGGATGCTTTGGCTACTCCCAAAATACTCCAATAATCGACCTTATATGATATTTTTCAATAGATAAGGATGTTTTAGCTACTCCCAAAATATTTCAAATAATCATAACTTCTAACATCTTACATAGGAAAAACAATATATATTGATCAGCCAAAAATTAATACAAAAATTAATACAAAGAACAAACAATCCAAAAACAAGCCCAGGAATAAAACTTTTTTTAAAATAATAAAATATTATTTAAAAATCAATATTTTATTCCTTTAAATTGGGTTGGTTGAAATTATTTTGTGTAAATCAATATTTACTAAACAGATAGCCCATTATTGCGTCTGCCTTTTAATAAGGGCAAATCTTTCTTAAAACCAAAGACTTAATAAGGCCAAGAAAGTTTAAAAGGTCGAAAGGTGTAATAAGTCGTTAAAGGCCTAATAAGGCCAAAATTGATAGAAGGCCAAGTCAGATCGAAAGTATATCCATAGTTGAGGGTCATACTTTTTTTTTTTCTTTTTTTCTTTTTATAAGCAGACCAAATGTCAAAATCGCACGGTTTCTTCCATTTTTATTTTTATTTTTTTATAAACAGGGCTGATCAATGCCTTGATGAATTTTATCGTAAAAATGAATAGTAATACTAAGTAAGTTCTTAGGAAAGATTCTTCTTTTCTAGATAGAACTTCAAGATTCCTAAGAAAGATTGGGTCACAATGGTTTCGTTTAAGTTCCAATCTCCTAGACAGAACCGCCTTAAACTCTACGTATTCACACTCCCACAACAAAAGGCCATAAAATTACTTATATCAAACCAAATTAGATCTCACAAAGAAAACACAATAATATTATATTTTCATGCTAAAATGAGAAAATACATATATCTCAAAAATCTTGATCAATAGGCATGAAGGTGGCTCTGATATCACATGTAAAAATAATAAAATACAGAGTGGACAACAACAAAAATAATAAATTGCATACTTCTTGTCATGGCGATTCAAGAACGACAAGAGCCTAAAAGAAAACCCACTTAAAAAGAAAGAAATATTTGAGTAAGAAGAGAATCTTCTAGCCTATGCTTTTTGATTGCCATACTGATGGTGTACACAGGCCCTCTATTTATAAGATAGGCCAGGGACCCTCTAATAGAGTTAGACTTGAACAATTCCTCCCATCAAGGAATGAATAGGATATGACTTATTCATTACTAGTTGTTCAAAATGAAACTCTTAATACCCAATTTAAATTTAAATTTAAACTTTTTAACAGATAAAATCTTATCAAAACTTGATGATAGGCAAGATGGTCACTATAAATAGAACTCTAACATGTTCAACTCCAAAGAAATTGAAGTCAATGGTATTGTGACAAGTATTCATCCTACCTAACGCTCTATATGGTGGAATAATTGGGAGAATTCAAAAGTTTAGAATGCGTCCGGTGCATATATATGGTGGCTTAGATCAGCGTTGTCTACCATGATTCTAGGACTCGAAAGCCTTCCAAAACAATCTCCGGACCCTCTGACGGAAAGTTCTAGGCTGTGCACACCGGAAAGGTCTATGGTGTACACAGGCCCTCTGACGGGGCATGATTTCAATGCTTCCATGTTTGTCAAAACCGTCGAGCATGGTAACAACTGAAGCCATGGTTTGTCTATCAGCTTCATTTGCTTCAGCACAGAGTAAGGCAGTGACGATGCAGTTGATCATTATTTCAGATGTTGAGCCATCTGGCATCAATATTGTGGGATCTATAATATCTGAAGCGGTTCCTTCAGTGAAGTTTTTCCAAGCCTGCAGGATAGAAATATATACATGATTTTAACCACTTAATGGGCAGAGGCATTTATTTCCATTATGATTATGTTGATTTCGTGTGCATGAAGTACTGACCAGTGCTGGACTAAATGAAGAAAGGAAATGCATCCGATTGAGTTTGATTGTACTTACATAGCTCAAAAGATTGTCCGCATTCCCCTCATTTCGAAAGCAATTGTTCTTCTGCCCGCACACCATCTCCAAGACTAATACACCAAAGTTAAAGACATCGGACTTCATTGAGATCAACGGCATGTGCATCACATCTGAAGCTCCGCTGTACATTGTAAATAACGTCCATCAGTTTAATTCAAATATTGTTGGTACTAACCCTGCTTACATGTCCTTCTACGATACAAGTTATACCTATTAAATGTCAATCTCCTTTCCATGATACTTACTTGGTCCTCCCAATTCTACTAGTATTCTCGGGAATTTGATCCAATGAATGCAAACTTTTCAAGCAAAAATCTGAAATCTTTGGATTCATTTCTTCGTCCAGAAATATGTTACTAGCATCAAGACCGTGATTCAAACATAGGTTATATTCTTCATGAAGGTAAAGAACCGCTTGTGCAATGCCTCTTATGATTTTGTAGCGCATTTCCCAATCCAAAGTTGCAAGCTTGAGCGGATCTACATTTCCAAGCAAGTATATGGGTCATTTAACTAAAATAAATGGAAGCATATATATTCTAACAAGACATGCAATGCAAAACAAATGTTCTGTATATATAAATCAGAGAAGAAGTAGGTAAGTACGAAATATACCAGACAGGTAGTGATCAAGGCTTGTATCTGGAACAAAATCATGTATTAGAAGTATTTCATTTCCTTGAATGGAACAGCCTAGGAGCTTAACAATATTACGGTGTTGAAGTTTAGTCAGCGAGAGGGCCTCTTTCTCAAATTCTAGACGTGTTTGTCCATAATCCATTGAAAGCCTTTTTACGGTAATGACTTTATCAGAGAACCTACCCTGATCAGAATAAAAATGGAGTGTATGTAATCATCCAAGAATTTGAAATTTACTATCTTTTGAGAATTATAGTTGTTACAATTCAAAAGGACAACATCTACTTACCTTGTAAACAGTACCAAATTCACTTTCTCGGATTTTATTTGCTTCGGAAAAGTTGTTCGTGGCAACTTTAATATTGTCAAAGTCGAATAGTATGGAATCTATGGATCCAATTATCTCATCTACATTTTTAAAAAGAAATCATCAACACACATAAGGGATCAATTAAGTTAATTCTAAAATGAGAAGTAAAACAACCTAAAATATGTCCATACAGCAAATCGGAAGCTGAATCTTATTCCCAACATCATGCCTATTGTTTGAATTTGTTATTTCCTTTAGCGATATACAAAAACAGTCTTTACTCATAGAGTAACAATTAATTAACATGAAGAATATCACTTACTGTCAACTTTCTTCCTTCCCCGCTTCGCCCTTATATAGATGCCAGTGATGGACGAGATTAGTCCCAGAAAAGTAATAGATGCCAAAACTACAACTGCAAAAATTATAAATCTGTTCTTATTGGAACATCCTGATTTTGTTGATCGAATTTTGGCATTCATATTTTGTCTGGATATGGAGAACTAATATTTAAAGCAAAAATAACAACAAACACATATCAAGCACTACATCAAATGTCAATCATGAGATTCTTATAAGCGTAACGGCATGGGTACCTTTTCTAATTGTAGGCGACAAGGGCCGCTCAGTACTTGGGTTTGGCGGATAATCATAAGGGCCTGACCTGGGCTGTTCAGTTGGGGTTGGGAAACGAGTAGGGGGTAGCAAATTAGTTGTATAGTTATAGAAGGGGTAGACCTCAAACCTGATATCACAGCTGGGTCTAGCAATTCTTCCACCTTTCTTCCCATCACAACATCGTGGAATACCTTCAGATGCCCCAAGCAAGCAATCGTTGCATTCTTGTTCAGATAAATCAGGTGTGCATTGCACGAGTGCAAATATGGTTTCGAGGTCTGATACGTCTGCATCCCCTGATGCAAACTTACTAAGAGAATAGGGTGCGGCAGCTAGACTTCTTAGCCCTTCCAGCAAGCTCCTAACAACGTCAAAGAACAGATCCGCATAGTTAGCCGACACGTTATTGATGCCCCACATGGTGAAATTGGGGCTGGTTTCTAAGACGCCCAAAATCGAGCGATTTGAGTAGCGTAGCATACAGTGTTCGTACCACCCAATTGCCTCCTTATGATCGGGACAGAGCTCAGGGAGAAGGTAACTAGCATTGTAGAGACAACCGCGGCAAACATCCAGATGAACATCTCCTCTACAGAGTCCAATTGCGTGTACTGCGTTGATGTTCTGGCCATAAGAAGAGCTGTAGAATCCGTCGTTGATAATTTCGTTACTGGTGTTGGATATGGAGTGGAGGAGGTGATTGAGATTTGCCTTAAATGTACCGTCAGAAATGTAGTTATCCCTGTTGTCCTCTAAACAGGAATGGTATAGGAAGGCTGGCTGTGCAACGACTTGAGAAATTATCCTGAAAATGGCAGCGACGAACAGAAGAACTAACGTTGACGAAACCATTATTGCCATATGATCTTCAATAAAATGAACCGACAAGGGAAGACTTCAATGTTTCGAGCAATCAATAGAGGTTAATGGTGGAGCAATTAAAGATGCTTTTTTCTTTTTATAGGCGACAGGCGTGCATATTGTTGAGGGGAAAATCGGAAGAATGAATGTATAAACAATGTAGTTTGTAAAATCATTCGTAAAAAATGATAAAGATTCATACGATTTTCTACCAAAAAGTACTTGTTATTACTAATGAGAAATAAATATAATACGTCAATCCCATAATATTTAATATTGCATGTCTTTGATGTTTCTTCCTCTCCTCTAGGAATATTGAGAAAAAGTTCCATCAAATTCTTACCCGAACTTGAGTGTCCGGAGTGAGAAGAAAATAGATATATCAGTTTTAGTGAGCATTTCATGCTACCTTAAAAAATCTATATGAATAACAATACATATGTTATAGCTATTTTATTGTAACAATATTCTAAGAACTTAAGGGTCTCAAGCAAGAATGAGAAAGATACATCAAGTAGGCTTTCTAATATTTATTGTTACTCGTGTAAACATTTTAAGTAATATTAGATAAATAATATTACAATTTTTTTAAAATTTTAAATTAAATATAATAATAATTTAATTATGTTAAATTTTAAAATAAAAATAATATTAAAAATTTTATATTCTAATAATATTTTATTTAATTTTTATTTTATCTGATGTCAATTTATATAGCCATACTAAATACTGTTAAAAAATCTTATAATTCACCTTCCTCGAAACCCGAAGGAAGGCTCTTAGAAAAGTCTCCCCCGAGGAAGCCTCTTAGAAAAGGATCTTGACTCAAGATTCTTGAGCACTTGAAGCACTCCGGGGCGTACTACTTTTTCCCGTCAATCTCGGTCGGTCGGCTTCAGAGAGTCAGAAATTACCAACGTGCGACTGTGTTAAATCACCAAGCACGTGCGAAAGTCTTTTGCCACCGGATTTAAATATTTGAATAACGTTATGTATAATTATTTTTATATATTTTTTTATATATTTTATTAATATAATTCGTTAGATTAATTTTTTTTAATATATAACTAATTATATCATTAAAATGTATAAAAGAATACAACTGATTACACATAAAATTTTTATAAATATTTTATACGTAAGATTGGACATGCGGTTTTCAATTCCCACGGAAAGAGTTCTCGTTTATTGTGCAAGACTGCAAGTTTTTCCGCTCCCACCACTTGCTGGGAGCCACCACTATTTTTTTTTATATTTTTTTTATTTAGTAATTAAGAAAATATTTTTAAATAATATTATGAATATTTTTTAAAAAAATATTTAATAATGTTAAAATATTACATCTAAAATAATATAAAAAAAATTTTAATTTTATACTAACGGTGGCTCCAGCGAGAGCTAAGAGTAATAACCGTAGCACGATCCTTCTTTATTTCCTCAAGCGCGTAGTGTTTCTTACCAACCCGGTTATTTCTACTTGTGAATGCTTTTCTGAAAAGAAAGCAATTTAAGTAACAAGTCAAAGTGGGAAGGAAATTACCGTAGCCTTTAGAACTTCCATTAAATTACCAGACTTGTTATACCCTTTTTACTTTGTACAAAACCAAATTTTAGAGTAGATTGTATAAATTTTTATAAAAATTACTTGTTTGATCTATAGTAAATCAGCTTCATTCTAGAAATATCGGATTAGTACTGCAAGGTAAATAGTATGATCGTGCCCTTACATGTATTTACAGTAAATGTCATGTCTTTTATAAAAATATTATGCATATATACCTTTCTTTGGAAGCACATTTTTACGTATCCAAATCATGATAAAATAATAAAAACCCATGATTTTACGTGAAGAATTATGCATTAAGTTATTTACGAAAATTCATGATTTTATGAATGGAGTTGTGCATTAAAAGATTTATAAAAAGTCATAATTTTACGTGAGAGTTATGCATTAAAATATTTATAAAAAACCATGCATGATTTTATGTGAAGATTTATGTATTAAAATATTTATGAAAAATAATAATTTCTTGTGAGAAAACATGTGTCACGAAAATTTATGAAAAAATGCAATTTCATTTGAAATCTATAATACGATATGACAAGTATATGATTATGATGAAGTATGAATGAGAAGATACGTAATGGCCTATGCTATGATATGAATACGGTACCATATGTTATGGTCAGGCATATTGCATTGTCAAGTTGTACATGCTGATAGTGCACCCAATGTGTCTTTCTTATGTATGAATTCTACAACCTGCGGCCAAGGACGGAATCAGAATTTATTTAGATTCACTAACCCTAACTCACGAGAGTCAACAGTGAGTAACAGCCTATGACAAGTGAAAGATAAGTTCATATTCATGTTATTTATGTATGTATTTATGAGCATGCATATTTTCAAGAAAGCCATATGTTTATTATGTTTACTATATGATGTATTGCTTATTGAGTATTCAACTCATTTTTTGTATGTTTTTAATCACTTCGGGTGATGAATTTTATGAGAATGGGACTACAGGATAGGACTTGACCCCAGGAGGTGAGGCAGAGACCTAGACAAATTATGCTATGATTAGTTTTATGATTTTACTTTAATAATTTATTTTGATAAGCACATCAGATTTTAGTGATTTTAATAAGTGCTTCCGTATACATTATTTTGGATTTTATGTATTTAATAAAGATTAAATTTATTTAATTATAAGGAATCTTTCGTATCTGACACTTCTTAGTTCAATGATCATGCCTATTCTTCTATTCCATTGCACAAATATAATTTCTACGAGTATGCAGTAATGCATACCTGTAATATTTTTGTAGTAAGTCCAATTTCCGGTATTTTGTTTCCCTCTGAACCAGGTCGTCAGGAAAACCAGCCATGAACAGAAGTGTGATGCCTAAGGCCTTGAAGAAGAAGCTCCCACTGCGAATATGAACTAGCATTGCTATTCGACACATCAGTGGGCCAAAAGACTTCAGCTTGTTTCTTCCCATCCGCTGCCTAACATATCTGGAACAATTCAACTCAAAGCTGCTTTTAGATTAGACTGCAAGAGGATACTTTCAGATATTTTCAGAGAAGAAAAGGCTTCATGGCATTGATTGCCAATGCTTGCGAGGTTGAGTACGTAAGAATAAAACCTTCCCTTTAACAGAAAAAATCTCTATTGTGTAGGTAGATAGTTAATATTAAAGTAAAGGGGGAAATAGGAAAATAATATTTCTGTGCATACAATTTGAAGAAATTGAAAATGAATATAAATCAATTAGTGATTATGCAAATCAAGTATAGGAACCATAAGCGGAAAATCAATTGTTGAAGTTTTGGGACAGTACTTACTCATTTTGGGGAAGATTTCTTGTTCTTCCACCATACTTGATACAAAGAAATAGGCAGGATGGGCAACTAGCATCAGACGGTCGCATAGCCTTCTCTTCCTCAAGTACTTGAACAGGACATAATGTTGGATTCTGTCGATTGGTATAAAAGACCTTTCTCCGAACACCAGGATTCTCATATAAAGCGTGCTCCTGATGATAAGATAAGTTAGTGGTTTCCTTGATTGACAGAGGATTATTAAGGAAAGAACTTAAGAAACCTAGAAGCCAACCAACCATGGGCATCCTCTGAAAGTTGAAACATGCATTTGAGACAGCTTTGTAGCAGGCAAGTTGGTATTGTAATATGATGAGATCACCAGTATTTCCTATTAAATTGGAAATTAAGTTCTTTATTTATTTATTTTCACTTTCTTTGGCAACCCTAGATGCTTCGATTTGGTCTTTTATATTCCCCAAAAGAACTAGACTTCCATCAACGCAACAAATTCACAATGGCACCAATCCAAATCCTATCAATTTCCCGTAATATTCTGATGTCACTGAGTAAAGCAGAAAACGAGTAGGGAAACAAACAAGATTTTGTCCTAGCTTTCAAGCAATTTGTTCTACCATGTGGCAACCCCTCACAAAATTACCTGAGTTCAAATGAGATATTGCCTGGTGAAAACACTATCCTCTTTCTATCAACAAGTTAACCAGAAGAGCTGACTAATTCACTTGATAGACAGAACAAGGGGAAAATAAGTTAAGCAAATGTTCTGGGAAGCACTGTGCTACTGATGATAAGACAACATGGCATCAAAGGCCGAAGAGCTTTGAGACTGTTTACATATATGACGTCAGTAATGATAATAGTGGATGCATGGAGAGGCAACATTCAGATATATCAGGACAAGAATTTCAGTTGTATCAGGACTATAATTGACCCAAAAATATCTTCACATTGAGGAAAACTTAATCTTGGAAATCAAACAAAATGATGAAAAGGTAACGCATACTTCACATCAAATAAAAAGAAGGCCCCTGGCGAAACAGCAGCAAAGACAAGGAACCCCAACAAATACTCCTATCCATAAATCCTCATTATCTTTCAAGCAACAATACTAATACCAATTATTCGGTCTCATGAAACTAACAAAGTTTGCAAAATCAGAATGTTTACCCCAGGATTTGTGGGAGATACATATGGTTCTCCCTTCCTCAGAATGCTAAAATGATTGAAGTCCAACTCATACATATCTTCACATCCATGCCTTATACCGAGAGATGCAAAAACTATAATTTTTCTTATGGTGTGAGACTGAGCATTTTTCTGTAACAGGATATTTGACTCAATAATTTTCTTCACTTCTTTTGGACAGAAAGCCACCTTTGGAGGTTTTTTTTGTAATGATAGGCTATGACAAACCTCTTTATCAAAACTAAGCAACTCCGATAGTTCTTTATGTCCTTCAGTATTTTTGGTCTCTTTCCTGTCAAGTCTTTTGAGTTCCCTCTTATCATAACCTGGCTGTGTATCAGGTGCCATACCATTTTCATTTTGGTTTTCATTCGTTTCTTGGCTCACAATTGAAAATGTTGGCTCAAGCTGAACACCAGAGGAACTTTCCAAACATGGTATAACCAATCCCTCATCACCACCTTCATGAGGATATTCTTTCTGTTCAATAGCAGTTATTGAAGTCTCATCAATATTCCCAACTTTATGGCCACTGTTAATATCATCCTCTTCATGATAATCATCATCTTCATCATCACTATCATCTGTATCATCACAGTCTGCTGTTGAATCACCACCTTTAAATTTTTCATAATGAAAAAAATGGTTCTCATCCTTTCTCATCCAACTAACCAAGCAGTCTTCTAGGCTAGCCTCTCCCGGGGGTGAACACTGCGAGTCATGCGTCTGCTGTGTTGCCATTTCACTTTTGCTAATGTTTCCATTCTCAGTTCCAGCACTCCGTTCTGTTTTCTGTCTTTTTAACTTCTTCATGCTTCTTTCCATTGCATTGGGACAACCGCCCTGAAATTTAAGATAAGTGAGCCTTTTGATAATATGATCAAGATAAGTTTTTACGTAGAAATAATTGCTCTCAGTTATGCAGGTTAGAGATAAATTGAAAACAAATTATAAAGAAATTTGATTTAGTTATTATTCTTATCAGATATTAAGAGATTTGATTTGTAACTATACTTATCACTATGTAATTTACAATTGCTAAACCATGATCTGTCTGTAAGTGACAATTTCCCTCGTCTGTCTTTAAGTTTCATTAGTGAGTTTGCCATAAACAATATCAAAAGCATTTCATTACATCTTACATGCTGTTTTCTTTGTATTGTAATAGCAGTTTCAGTATCTTCTACTTTAAAACGAAATTAACATTCATCTCAATTCAAATGCAAAATTCCTCGGGCCAATCGAATCAACACATACTTAGCAGAAATTTTGGAACAGAACAAAATAGCCAGATTGAACAGATGATTTCTTACCCAATCGTAAAAGAGACATGCAAACATCACAATAAACTAACAAACTTCTGATAAAAAATGACTTTAATGAGCAATTAAAGTTCGAATAAAATAAAACAAAACAGAAGAGAAGAAAATAAGATAAAACAAGACGGCTCATTCGATGGTTTATCTCATTTTTATTTATGTAATTAGAATTCGAAGAAAATAAAGTATTCGTGGGCTAATAGAAGACAAAACCAAAGAACTAAGCAAAAACGCAAGCATGAACTAGGCTATCATACTTGTCCATCTGTAGGAAGAGATAGTTTTTTTCTTTCCTGTATTTGAGCTTCAAGAATTGATATTCTCTCCAAAAGCTCGGCATTCTTCCGTCTTTCCCTTTGTAACTCGGCAGTAATCTCAGCAATAACACTGATGCCCTCCCCTTGCACTTCTTGCTCTATAGCACACAATGCAGAAGCATTGACCAAGCCAGCGCAGGACTGAAGCTCCACCATTGAAAGATACCAATAATCACAAAAATTACATACACCCACCAATCAAAACCTCGTAGAAATGCTTCCCAGATGAAAATCTTCAAAGTAAATGAAGATATATAAATGAGAGCAGTGATCGGACGTTAACCATGTAGCAAAACCGCAAAAGTCAAAGGACCCTTTGAATGCAAAACCTTTGTCATAAAAAAATGGTTTTCATTTGTTCTCTAGCTTTTTAGTGGAGATGCATCAAGATAATCAAGGACTATCCGAATGTGATCAGAAGAGAGCATGAAAGGGTTACAGAGAAGGAATTAGGAGAGCTTGAAGAACAGTATAGTTTGATCAGTGCAAGTGAAACTATGCTAATGTTGAAGCTACATGGTCATTCATGACAGGAAGAGTTCAAAAGAGAACATGAAGTAGAAGACGTCTCTGAATAATCAATGATGACATTCTGGTGAGGCAGATGAACGTGATTGGAAGTTGAGGAGACTCTTGGGTTTGATTATTGCTTCAGTTTCGGAAGTAAATCGAAATGAGAACGCCGAGGGTTAAGGCATGCATCACCACGTGCGCCTCTCTCTCTCTCTCTCTCTGACTCTCTCCCTCCTTGGATTCTCGGGGCTCCAAACACCCCTCACCAAACCCAAGTAGCAAACTCAAAACTAGGATGAAGTTTCCAAATTTACGAGGAGATTAAGGGCTGGTTTGGATAGTGATTTGAGTTGAAAATGTTTGTAAATAGTAGTAAGATTGTTGAGATGAGATTAGATGGTTTTGAAAAATTTTATTTGTTTAGATTAGAAAATAAGATGAGTGGAAATTGTTCACGTATAATATTGTTGAGTTGAGATGAAATGGTTTTTGAAAATTGTATGTTTGGAATAGGAAGTGAAATGAAATGAAATGAAATGACTTTGGATTAGAAAGTGATTTTAAAATAATTGTTTAGATAAAAGAGTATCTCTCTATATGAGTTGAGATAATGAGATGGTTACATACCATCTCTTAAACCAAATGGCTCCAGAGAAAAAGATTGAATACTTAAAAAATAAAAGATATTTGAGAAAGAAAAAATCTACTCAACCACCTACTATTCACACAACCTCCACACATCACACTTATTTTAATTTTAATTTTAATTTTTTCTTTTATCAAATATTTAATATATAAATAATGAATAAAAAAACTGAATTAATTTTAAAAAATAATCTCAAAAAAATTTTAAAAAAAAATATTAAAAATTTGAAAAAAAAAGTGGTGTGTGGAGATTGGGAGGTTATTTAGCATTGCTCTTTGTCTTCTAATCTTGTAAGTGGTGAGGCTGGTGCCTTGTGTAGGAGCATCCGAGACTGTGATCGTGTAAGAATTTTATTTTATTTTATTTATTTATTTATTTATTTTTATAGATGCTCAACAGGTTAAAATATCTTTAAGTTTTTACTTACCTTCCAACATTTGACACAAACAGAAGGGATGTGTAGCAGTATAGGATAGTAGTAGAATTCCAATGTTCATTATCCATACCTGCCGTTCTTATATATATCCTATGCAATCAAGCTGGTCACACAGTAATCAATGACAAATCATATATAATTTTTTTGAGATTAAAAGTTTCTATTGTAGTACTATATGTGGTGATTGTATCTGCTTGTAAATATGCTTTGGTATCTAGGCAGTTTGTGCAATCTCTGACCTCTTTCTTTCCCTTTCTTTTTATTTTTTATTTTTTATTTTTGGTCTAGAAAAATAACTTATTCAGTAAAGCAAAGCTCTAAATTAATCAAGAGAAATGCCCATTTACCAATTGATTAATGCAAAAATCAACGAGCAAAGGTTGTAATTAGTGGAATGAAAAGATAGAAATTGGGTGTCTGTCTTGACTTGCGAGTCTGATGACCCCTTTTCCCAGATTATACATTAAGAAAATATATGCACACGTGCATCTAATAAGCTTTTATGCTTAGTGGGGTACAATTAGAAAACAACCTCACGTGCAATGGTAACCTAAATGGTTGTCTCTTGATGCAGTTTGTGTCAGGGGAATATGAAGCTAAACCTTGGATACCATCCTTCTACTTTTAAATTAATCCCACCCATATGAGCAACCCTTTGTTTATCAAAAAAATACGGCATCCCCATCTTAATTTAATCAGAGCTTTTCAATTTAAAAACTAAGAAAAATTGCCTAAAAAAGCACCAAATCACAGGGTTAAAAGTCCATGAAAAATGTGCTGGTAAGGTAATGGAGTCCTGTAATGAGTACACACACGCTCGCACCCCTTGATTCACTATCTTTCTAGTTTTTTAGATAAACAAAACAAATAAAAAATATAAAAAATTAAAAAATTGGACCTTGGAACTTAAGAATTGCAAGTGGGAAGGGGTAATATAATATAATATTATTCTGTTTGCGTTGTGGAATGTGTTTAGTAAGATTAAGCTTTATGATATTTAGTTTATTATATACGTTGATTAGCTTCACATGATACGTTGTTTATGTAGCTTTGAAAGGTGAAATATGCGACAATGAAAGGTGGATATATATTTTATTTAGAGATGACACGCCAGATATTCCAGGGACACAATAATTAAAAAACTTCGAAGATTAAATTGTCATGAAATTTCTCCATTGTATTATCACATGCCTCGTAATGATTGTAGCAGAATACGAAGAAAAATATCTCTCAAAATAAAGAGGGATTCAGATTCCCCATAATTGACTGCTTGAATTGCACAAAAATCCGAACAGTCAATATGAACGGAGCATGCTGATGATCTCACTAACAATGGCCCAGACCAGAAGGTGCACCTACTAAAGGCAATGTGGCTCTCATACTCTTTTCACATTGGTTGTCCAAATTGCAATACAATCTAACTAGCCAATTTCTAGGGATCTAACTAGCCAATAGAGAGAGAGAGAGAGAGAGAGAGAGAGAGGAACTCAATCCTAACCTGATAAAATAGTACATCAAGTCAATGCAAATAGTATAATTGGTCTGCAATGCAAAACAGGTCTGCCACTAAAGTCTGGCTCTGCACAGACTTGGGACCTTGGTTTTAAGACGAACCAGACCCAATAAACAAGGCTCGAGGGCCCTGCTCTGTACACGTAGTTAGACGATATTTTCCCAGACCTTCCGCGGATTCGCTTTCAACGTCGGGAACATAGGCCCATTTACCCCGCTTGCCTATCACCTGTTCTGAATGACTAGGGCTGTAATCGAGCCGAGCCGAATTTTGGCTTGCCGAGCTCGGCTCGACTCAAAATACTTGAGCTCGAGTTCGAGTTCGAACTCGAAATTTTTTTTAATTCTTTGTTCGAGCTCGACTCGATAAGTTAAAATCTCAACTCGAGCTCGTCCCACAAAAAAGTTCGAGTCGAGTCGAGTTCGAGTTCGACCTCGAGCTTGAATTGTTTCCTTTTTAATAAGATTTAATAATTAATAAATTAAATAAATAAATAAATAAGAACTAATATTAAATTTATACAACTAACAAGTAGAACCTTTATTAAATTATAAAATTTTAAAACATTTATAAATAATTAATATCTAACTAGTTGATATTTATCCAAAATAACAATATATTATATGCCTACATATATTATTAATACATACACTTAATATGATAGAATATATCTATTTCATATATGATTTCCACATACTAGTATATGAAATTATTAAATTTTATCAACTAATTATTATTCAAATTATAAAATATACCTATGAAGTATATTAACTATATAGACATAAGTAATTAGAATACATAATATATATTTAATTATACAAGTGGTATGCTTATATTATTAGCTAATACATATATACATGCATAGGTGTATGTATATATTTATTAATATATGAATGAGTTTTAATCGAGTCGAGCTAATGAGTCGACTCGAGCATAAACGAGTCTTAGTCGAGTCGAGTCGAATTTTGTCGAGTATGTATCATTTACAAATCGAGCGAGTATCTGCTTTAACGAACGAGCTTTTTTTTTTTTCACGAGTCGAGTTCGATTCGAGTTTAACCGAGCGAGAACCGAGCAAGCTATCGAATAAACTGGTTCATTTACAGCCCTATGAATGACATATCTTTTCCTCAAGATCCCTCTATCAGCCCCGTTCATCATAGATTGAGCTCCATAATCAAGCTCACCAAGTGAAAAGTCCTACAAATCCTGGGCAATTCCAGTACTGGAACGTCCATTGCCATCTCTGTTAGAATAATAAAATACAGAATAGGCAATAACGGAAATAATAAATTGCATATATTTTACCATGGTGATTCAAGAACCGGCAAGAGTCTAAAAGAAAACCTACTTAAAGAGAGAGAAATATTTGAGTAGGAAGATAATTTTTTGACTTATGCCTTCTGATTGCCATACTGATGGTATACACAGGCCTTCTATTTATAGGCTAGGCTAGGAACTCGCTAACAGAGTTAGATTTGAACTATTCCTCTCATCAAGGAATATGATAGAGCTTATCTATTACTAGTTGTTCAAAATGAAACTCTTAATACCCTAATTTAAATTTAAATTTAAACTTCTTAACAGATAAAATCTTATCAAAACTTAATAGACAAAAGGGTCACTCAAAATAAAACTTTAACATTCTCCCACTTGACTCTCATGTCACACAAGTTTCCATATAGGGTGATAGAAAACCAAATATGGCCAAACATTATTTATTTTAACTAGTTATAGAACCCTCCCACTTAGATAAAGAATATTATACACGAATCATGGCAGTAAAGTCTTTATAAAGTCAAGCCATCCCTTCCATGTATCACATGTACAATATCCCTTAAATAAGTACCATATCAGCAAATAATTTTATGAATGAACTTCTAATAAGTCATTTGGGTCCCACTTTACATAATCCACATAGATAAAAATAATATGTGCAAAACAACTTTATTCTCCAAAATAAAACTAAAATAAATATTGTATGTCTATATATCAAATAAAGAGAAACTAAACATAAAATAAGTTGACAAGTACCATATTGTCCACATAACTTTGGAACTGCAGTACCAGTAAGCCTTTGCTCATGGGATCTGCAATCATCAACTCAGTACTTATGTGCTCAGTAAACACCTTATTCCTCTTGATACTCTCTCTAACACTGAGGTACTTGATGTTGATATGCTTACTTCTACCACTGCTTTTATTGTTTTTGGAGAAGAAAACTACAGTAGTACTATCACAGAAGATCTTTAGTGGTCTCTTTACTAAATCAACAATCTTAAGACTACTGAAAAAATTCCTCAACCATAATGCCTGTGTAATAGCTTCATAGCATGCTATGAACTCTACCTTCACAGTAGACGTAGCAACAATAGTTTGCTTACAACTCCTCCAGAATATAGCATCCCTAGCAAGTTAAAAAAAAAAAAAAATCCTGAAGTAGATTTTCCGGTGTCTACACATTTGGCAAAATCCGAGTCTGAATAACCAATCACCTCTAATCGGTCAGTGTGTCTGTAGGTCAATTTGTAATTCTTGGTTCCTTGTAAATACCACAGAACTTTCTTTGCAGCTTTCCAATGACCCAATCCTGGGTTACTTTGATATTGACCCAATAATCTCACTACGAAGTCAATGTCAGGTCTAGTGCAGACCTATGCATACATTAGGCTTCTTACTGCAGATGTATACAGTATCCCTTTCATCTTCTCCTGCTCTCATACATTTTGAGGGTATTGGATTTTACTAAATGCATCCTCTTTGACAATAGGTGCCACTGAAGCCTTACAACTCTTCATATTGAATCTCTCCGATACTCTTTCAATGTAGGCTCTTTGAGACAGTCCCCAAATTCTTTATTCTCTGTCTTTGTGAATCTCTAAGCCAATGAAATAAGAGACTTCACCTAAATCCTTCATTTCAAAGTTTTGAGAAAGAAACTATTTGGTGTCGTAAAGCAAGCCTAAATCACCGCTCACAAGCAAAATATCATCTACATATAGGACTAAAAAAATGAATTTACTCTCACTGACCTTAAGATATATGCATTGATCAACAAGGTTCTCAATAAATCCAAATGAGATAATAACCTTGTGAAACTTTATATGCCACTGGCAGGAGGCCTGTTTAAGTCCATATATGGATTTCTTTAACTTGTAAACTCTCTGACTGTTTTCTTTAAAACCCTCAGGTGGTAACATATATACCTCTTCTTCAAGATCTCCATTTAATAATGTTGTTTTCACATCCATCTGATGTAACTCTAGATCAAAATGAGCTACTAATGCCATGACTATTCTGAATGAATCCTTCTTAGAAACTGGAGAGAAGGTTTCATGGTAGTCAGTGCTTTCATTTTGAGTAAATCATTTAGCTACAAGTTTGGCTTTACATCATTCAAAATTACCATAAGCATTCCTTTTGGTTTTATAAACTCATTTACAATCAATGGTACTGCTTCATTATGAAAGTCAACGAGATCTCAGACTTGATTTTCAACCATGGATTCCATCTCATCTTTCATGGCATCATACCAAGATGTGGAATTATCTCCACTCATGGTATCTGAAAAAGAGCTTGAATCTTCCTTAGGTCCAACATCAAAGTCAAATTCTTGAAGGTAAACCATATAGTCATTAGAAATTGCTAGTCTCCTTACTCTTGAGGATCTCCTTAATACTACTTCCTTTGTAGTTTGTAAACTAGGAATAGGTTCTGCTTGAACCTATTCTTCAGGAGTAGACTGTTCTTGAAATGATTGTTGTTCAAAGTGATCAATTTGATCTTCTCTTAGCATAATCATAAGTCCTTCATATGAAGGAGTTTTAGTCTGCTCTTGTGCTTCCTCAAATTGTAACTTACGAGGATAAACACTCCTATTAGGTTCAACAACCTCAAGGAATTTAACGTTTCTACTTTCAACAATACTAGGACTATTTGAAGGACAATAAAACTTGAAACCTTTGGAGTTTACTAGATAGCCAATGAAAAAACCACTTATTGTTTTTGGGTCCAATTTCTTTATGTAAGGATTATAAATCCTCACTTCAATAGGACAATCCCATACTCGTAAATGACTCAAACTTGGTTTTCATCTCGTCCATAACTCAAAAGGTGTCTTAGAGATAGCCTTGGATAGAACTCTGTTCAAGATATACACAACGGTTTTCAAGGCTTCACTCTACAAGAATAATGACAATTCAGAATTACTAATCATGCTTCTTACCATGTCCATAAGCGTGCGATTCCTCCATTTAGCTACACCGTTTTGTTGTGGTGTGTCGGGCATTGTGTATTGTGCAATAATTCCCTCTTCTTCAAGGAATTTTGCAAATGAACCCATCATTTATCTATTTTCTGTATACCTACCATAATACTCACCTCCCCTTTTATGGTCACCAATGAATGAGATAAAATATCTTTGACCGTTTAGGCAGGGAGTAGGAAAAGGTCCACAGATATTGGTGTGTATGATTTTTACAATACTCGAACTCCTTATGGCACCTTCAGTGGTCTTGTTGGTCTGCTTTCCTTTTATGCAGTCCACACAAGTCCTAAAGTCAGTAAAATTAAGAGTTTGTAAGACTCCATCATTCACCAACCTTTTAATTCTCTCTATGGAGATATGTCCCAATCTCCTATGCCATAACATGGATGAGTTCTCATTTATGAATCTCCGTTTAATACCAACATCAATATGCAAGGATAAATAATTATTCTCAAAATTGGGATCTAACTCAAATTTATATAAACCATCAATTTTTATTCCACCACCAATGTTTACATTATTCTTAAAAAATGCTGAAAGTAGAATTAATAAATCTAAACTTAATCTCAGTCAACTTTGAAACTAAAACCAAATTTCTAGAAAAATTAGGAATAAAAAATACATTTTCAAGATCTAAAACAAATCTAGTTTTTTTTTCCCCCCCACAATCTCAGAAAAATAATTTCTTTATAGTCAGAGAAATTATCATCATTTAGCATTGAAATATGAATAATATCATCAGAAGGTGAAGTGGGAAAAGTTAAAGCTGCAATAACCAAAAAACACTTTAATACTATGAATTTTAACTTTATTTAAATCAACCA
Organism: Carya illinoinensis; assembly: GCF_018687715.1. Classification (NCBI taxonomy): domain Eukaryota; kingdom Viridiplantae; phylum Streptophyta; class Magnoliopsida; order Fagales; family Juglandaceae; genus Carya; species Carya illinoinensis. Next base: position 10,237,782 of record NC_056760.1, on the reverse strand, counting down.
ATGTCAATTTAACCAATAGTAAGTTTTAACCAACTATAAATAGTGGTTGCATCACATAAGAATTTACTAAATATCTAAATAATAAGACTATAACAATTCAATGTTAATGAATAAATTCTCCATACCTTTGGGCATGGGAAAATCTACCACCAATACGAAACCATCTATCTTATTCTAATCAAACCATAAAATAATAACCTCCCTTTGGGGCCAGGTCACTAAAATAATGATTTAATCACAACACAGATGCTAATATATTTTTATAAGGTTAAAACTTTATATGATTATCATTATAAATTAGGATGCTTTGGCTACTCCCAAAATACTCCGATAATCGACCTTATATGATTGTTTTTCAATAGATAAGGATGCTTTAGCTACTTCTAAAATATTTCAAATAATCATAACCTCTAAAATAAGGATGCTATACTTTTTTCGTTCTCTCCAACGCGACCTTCCGTTCTCTCTCCAAAAAAATCCTAAAAGACCAGAGCGACCGACGGGGGTGGGAGCTTCGGCTCCTCCCCCCCCTCCTCCATTCCCCCTTCTTTTCTCTCTATTTCCTATTTTTTCTGTGTTCGTTTTTCCTTTTGTGTTGGGTTTTTGTGTGTGTTTCAGGTAAATAAAGGAGGGGGTTCCGACGGGATCGTTTCCAACCGTCGAACATCAACACACAGCCCACCAGAACGTTGGCCAGCTGCCGATCTTCAAGACCACCGAACGCGGCGCCAAAAGGGAGGGAGCGTAGCCCGCACACGCGGGACAGAGTCTTGGATGGAATCAGAGCGTGGTTGTCACGAGCCACCAAGGAGCCACCTGCCGACTCAAAACATGGCTTTTCTGGGTCTTAAGACTCCGGGTGATCATCGAACGATCGTCGGATCCCCTCTAAGAGTGGTTGCATTGCACGCACCACTGATTTGTTTTGTTTTCATCCGTCTGTTTTTCAGTATTTTTCTGGTTTTAGTTCTGTAGTATTTGTTTTAAACCGAGCGGGTGATGAGTTTTTGACTGGACACAACCCGGTGCTTGTGCTGTGGAGAAATGCAGTCGGTGTTACGACCAGTGGACGTACGGCTAACCTCTGATGGAGGTTCTGTGTTTCGCACGCGAGCTGGGTACTCATGCTGTGCTTGGGCTCCTGATGCCGTCGTCTGGGGTGGGTGTGCCGCCGGGCTCTCGCTGCTGCTCAGTTTCTGTGGTGGTCTGGTTTTGTATGGTAGTATAGTTTTTATGTTATTCTATTAGTAATAGCTTAGGAATAATCTTTTGGACTTAGTGTCCAAAGCAGTGATGTACCTTAATCCACCTTCTTAGAAGGTCGGAGGGGCTGGTAATTCTGTATTGTACAGAGTGCTATCTCTTTTCGGAGAGGTTTAGAGGTTAAAATAATGTCTGCCACTTCGTGTGCGGGGGTGTTCCAGAGCAAATGCGTAGGTTGGCTTATAGTCTGGATTTTTCTGTATTAATAAATCACATTTGTAACTTTGTTATGATGAATGGATTCACATTTTCAAAAAAAAAAAACATCTTACTATAGGAAAAACAATATATATTGACCCACCAAAAATTAATACAAAGAACAAACAAACCAAAAACAAGCCCAGAAATAAAACTTTTTTTTTAAATAATAAAATATTATTTAAAAATCAATATTTTATTCCTTTAAATTGGGTTGATCGAAATTATTCTATAATACTTACCGAACATATAGCCCATTATCTGTCTGCCTTTTAATAATAGCAAATCTTTCTTAAAAGCCGAAGACTTAATAAGGCCAAGAAAATTTAAAAGGCCGAAAAGTGTAATAAGTCGTTAAAGGCCTAATAAGGCCGAAATTGATAGAACAAATCAGACCGGAAGTAAATCCATAGTTGAGGTTCATACTTTTTTTTTTTTTTTCTATAAACAGACCAAATGTCAAAATCGCACGGTTTCTCCCCTTTTTATTTTTTATAAATAGGGCCAATCAATGCCTTGATGAATTTTACCATAAAAATAAATAGTGCTACTAAGTAAACAAAAGGCCATAACATTTCTCATATCAAACCAAATTTGATCTCACAAAGAAAACACAATAATATTAGATTTTCATGCTAAAACGAGAAAATACATATATCTCAAAAATCTTAATCAATAGGCATGAAGGTGGCTCTGATACCAAATGTAAGAATAATAAAATACATAATGGACAGCAACGGAAATAAGAAATTGCATACTTCCTGTCATGGTGATTCAAGAACGACAAGAGCCTAAAAGAAAACCCACTTAAAAAGAAAGAAATATTTAAGTAGGAAGAGAATCTTCTAGCCTATGCCTTTTGATTGCCATACTAATGGTGTACACAGACCCTCTATTTATAGGCTAGGCCAGGGACCCTCTAACAAAATTAGACTTGAACTATTCCTCTCATCAAGGAATGAATAGGATAGGACTTATTTATTACTAGTTGTTCAAAATGAAACTCTTAATATCCAGTTTAAATTTAAATTTAAACTTCTTAACAGATAAAATCTTATCAAAACTTGATAGACAAGAAGGTCACTCTAAATAGAACTCTAACATGTTCAACTCCAAAGAAATTGAAGTCAATAGTATTGTGACAAGTATTCATCCTACCTAACGCTCTATATGGTGGAATAATTGGGAGAATTCAAAAGTTCAGAATGCGTCCGGTGCATATATATGGTGGCTCAGTTCAACGTTGTCTAACCTAATTCTAGGGCTCGAAAGTCTTTTTTCTTCCAAAACAATCTCCGGACCCTCTGACGGAAAGTTCTACTACCTGACACTCTATGATCATCAACCTCAAATAAAGGCATTTCGATTGAATTGATTCCATGGTTGTCAAAACCGTTGAGCCTGGCAACAACTGAAGCCATGGTTGGTCTATCAGCTTCATTTGCTTCAGCACAGCGTAAGGCAGTGAGGATGCAGTACGTTTTTTTTTCGTCAAATATTAAGCAATTTGACAATATTGTGGGATCTATCATCTTTGAAGCAGTTCCTTCAGTGTAGTTTTTCCAAGCCTGCAGGATAGAAATATATACATGATTTTAATTTACTTAATGGGCAGGGGCAGCTACTAAGAGCATTTATTTCCATTATGATTATGTTGATTTCGTGTGCATGAAGTACTGACTAGTGCTGGACTAAATGGAGAAAGGAAATGTATCCAATTGAGTATGATTGTACTTACACAGCTCAAAAGATTGTCCGCATTCCCCTCATTTGGAAAGCAATTGTTCTTCTGCCCGCACACTATCTCCAAGACTAATACACCGAAGTTAAAGACATCGGACTTCATTGAGATCAACGGCATGTGCATCACATCTTGAGCTCCGCTGTACATTATAAATAACGTCCATCAGTTTAATTCAAATATTATTGGTACTAACACTACTTACATATCCTTGTACAATACAAGTTATACCGATTAAATATTAATCTCCTTTCCATGATACTTATAATTACTTGGTCCTTGTATTCTTGGGAATTTGATCTAATGAATGCAAACTTTTCAAGCAAAAATCTGAAATCATTGGATTCATTTCTTCGTCTAGAAATATGTTACTAGCTTTAAGACCGTGATTCAAACATAGGTTATATTTTTCATGAAGGTAAAGAACCCCTTGTGCAATGCCTTCTATGATTTTGTAGCGCATTTCCCAATTCAAAGTTGCAAGCTTGAGCGGATCTACATTTCCAAGCAAGTATATGAGTCACTTAACTAAAATAAATGGAAGTATATATATTCTAATAAGACATGCAAGTCAAAACAACAAATGTTCTGTATATATAAATCAGAGAAGAAGTAGGTAAGTACGAAATATACCAGACAGGTAGTGATCAAGGCTTGTATTTGGAACAAAATCATGTATTAGAAGTCTTTCATTTCCTTCAATGGAACAGCCTAGGACCTTAACAATATTACGGTGGTGAATTCTAGTCAGCGAAAGGGCCTCTTTCTCAAATTCTAGATGTGTTTGTCCATAATCCGTTGACAGCCTTTTTACAGTAATGACTTTATCAGAGAACCTAGCCTGATCAGAATAAAAATGGAGTGTATGTAATCATCCAGGAATGTGAAATTTACTATCTTTCGAGAATTATAGTTGTTACAATTCAAAAGGATAACATCTACTTACCTTGTAAACAGTACCAAATTCACTTTCTCGGATTTTATTTGCTTCGGAAAAGTTGTTCGTGGCAACTTTAATATTGTCAAAGTCGAATAGTATGGAATCTATGGATCCAATTATCTCATCTACAATTTTAAAAAGAACTCATCAACACACATAAGGGATCAATTAAGTTAATTCTAAAATGAGAAGTAAAACAACCTAAAATATGTCCATACAGCAAATCGGAAGCTGAATCTTATTCCCAACATCATGCCTATTGTTTGAATTTGTTATTTTCTTTAGCGATATACAAAAACAGTCTTTACTCATAGAGTAACAATTAATGAACATGAAGAATGTAGCACTTACTTTCATTTTTATTCCTTCCCCGCTTCGCCCTTATATAGATGCCCGCGATGGACGAGATTAGTCCCAGAAAAGTAATAGATGCCAAAACTACAATAAAGTTATAGTTCCCTGCAAAAATCATAAATCTGTTCTTATTGGAACATCCTGATTGTATTGATCGAGTTTTGGAATTCGTATTTCGTCTGAATATGGAGAACTAATCTTTAAAGCAAAAATAACAACAAACACGTATCAAGCATTACATTAAATGTCAATCATAAGATTCTTATAAGCGTAACGGCATGGGTACCTTTTCTAATAGGCGACCTGTGAGGATCAGTTGGGGTTGGCGAATGAGCAGGGGGTGGCGAGTTAGTTGTAGAGTTATAGAAGGGGTAGACCTCAAACCTGACATCACAGCTGGGTCTAGCGATTCTCCCACCTTCCTTCCCATCACAACATCGTGGAATACCTTCAGATGCCCCAAGCAAGCAATCGTTGCATTCTTGTTCAGATAAATCAGGCGTGCATTGCACGAGTGCATATATTGTTTTGAAGTTTGATACGGCTGCATTCCCTGATGCAAACTTACGAAGAGAATACTGTGCGGCAGCTTGACTTCTTAGCCCTTT